>NC_059368.1:17947288-18072288 GCF_019703515.2 Myxocyprinus asiaticus
TCTTGTTGTGGGCCTATATTAGTTCACTTACGCATTGATATACCAGCTGTTTTATATTTTTTATCACATTAAGATATTTAATTTATCATATTGTTTGCAGTAGTCCTCTTGATCTCTCTTAGCAGCCACTGTTTCTTCTTGTTGTGTAAATGTCTTTAATTGCTTCATAATTTGACAGTTATCCCTTGTAGTGTAAATCATGTGTTTTAAGTCTTCATGATTCCATGCTGAACTCTTGAGCAGTGTAAATGCATTTTAATTTTGTTATATTTTTAAAACAATGTCTTGTGCACAGTTTAAATTCATTTAGATTCTTATTTTTATAATAAGCAGCTTTCAGCAGAAAGGTAAATCCTGCAGAGTGAATTTCACACGATTGGTTGTGCGCTGCAAACGTCACTCATGTGCACGAGCGCGTAATCAAATCTTAATGTCAGGATAGAAGCCTGAGCTGATAGAGAAAGTTGATGAGCTGCATCAGGGTACCAATTAAGCCTGATTGGATTGGTTTGAATTTGTCAACCTGAAACCATGAGTTCGTTCAGCGACATTCATGGTACAGGCATTCCAAACTCATTGTTGGTGTATTTGTTTTTCTTTTGCAGGTGTTTGTATAGTTAAAAGCATAACAGTTGCAAATTAAAAACTGAAAAAAAAAAAAAAAAAAAAAAAAAAACGTGCTAATATAAAATAGCAAATTCAACTTAGTGTTGGCAACATAAGATGTAAAAAATATATTACTTCATGCAAACACAAAGATTTGATAGGCTATACATACATACGTACATTATATATATATATATATATATATATATATATATATATATATATATATATATATAGACACACACACACACACTGGTGGCCAACATTTTTTAATAATGTACAGATTTTGCTCTTATGGATAGAAATTGGTAGGTTAAGTCATCAAAGTGGCATTCAACTGATCACAAAGTATAGTCAGGACATTACTGATGTAAAAAACAGCACCATCACTATTTGAAAAAAAAGTCATTTTTGATCAAATCTAGACAGGCCCCATTTCCAGCAGCCATCACTCCAACACCTTATCCTTGAGTAATCATGCTAAATTGCTAATTTGGTACTAGAAAATCACTTGCCGTTATATCAAACACAGCTGAAATCTATTTGGTTCATTAAATGCTTAACATTGTCTTTGTGTTTGTTTCTGAGTTGCCACAGTATGCAATAGACTGGCATGACTTAAGGTCAACATAAGGTCAAAAATGGCACAAAAAAAAAACAGCTTTCTCTAGAAACTCATCAGTTAATCATTGTTTTGAGGAATGAAGGCTATACAGTGCTTGAAATTGCCAAAAAAACTGAAGATTTCATGCAAAGGTGTACACTACAGTCTTCAAAGACAAAGGACGACTGACTCTAACAAGGACAGAAAGAGATGTGGAAGGCCAGATGTACAACTAAACAAGAGGATAAGTATATCAGAGTCTTTATTTTGAGAAACAGATGTCTCGCATGTCCTCAGCTGACAGCTTCATTGAATTCTACCTGCTCAACACCAGTTTCATGTACAACAGTAAAGACAAGACTCAGGGGAGCAGACCTTATGAGAAGAATTGCAAAGAAAAAGACACCTTTGAAACAGAAAAACAAAAAGAAAAGGTTAGAGTGGGCAAAGAAACACAGACATTGGACAACGGATAATTGGAAAAGAGTGTTATGGATCTTAACCCCATTGAGCTTTTGTGGGATCAGTTAGACTGTAAGGTGTGTGAGAAGTGCCCGACAAGACAGCCACATCTATGGCAAGTGTTACAGGAAGCGTGGGGTGAAATGTCACCTGAGTATCTGGACAAACTGACAGCTAGAATGCCAAGGATCTGCAAAGCTGTCATTGCTGCATGTGGAGGGTTTTTTTTTAGTAGTTTACATTTTTTTTTTCAAATTGTAATAGTAATTTTTCACATTATTAATGTCCTGACTATACACTGTGATCAGCTGAATGCCACTTTGGTGAATAAAAGTACCAATTTCTTTCCATAAGAGCAAAATCTGTACATTATTCCAAACTTTTGGCCACCAGTGAATATATATATATATATATATATATATATATATATATATATAAAAATCTAGTGTGTGTATGTGTGTATACATATATATATATACACACTGTATATTTGTGAATGTCTGTCTATGACAGAAATGCCACATCTGGCAAGTGCTACAGGAAGTGTGGGGTGAAATTTCACTGGAGTATCTGGACAAACTGACAGCTAGAATGCCAAGGATCTGCAAAGCTGTCATTGCTGCACGTGGAGGATTTTGAGAACTCTTTGAAGTAGTTTAAGAAGTTCTGAACATTTTTTTCAAATTGTAATAGTAATTTTTCATGTTATTAATGTCCTGACTATACACTGTGATCAGTTGAATGCCACTTTGGTGAATAAAAGTGCCAATTTCTTTCCATAAGAGCAAACTCTGTACATTATTCCAAACTTTTGGCCACCAGTGTGTGTGTGTGTGTGTGTGTGTGTGTGTGTGTGTGTGTGTGTATATATATTATACACATGTGCGTCTCAAAAAATTAGAATATCGTGGAAAAGTTCAAAAAGTGGAACTTTCAGTTATTCTAGATTCATTACACATAAAGTGAAATATCTCAAGTCTTTTTTTTTTTTTAATCTTGATTATTACGGTTTACAGCTCATGGAAATCAAAAATCCAGTATCTCAAAATATTAGAATAAAGAATTTATAATACAGAAATTTCAACCTTCTGAAAAGTATGTTAATTTATGCACTCAATACTTGGTCGGGGCTCCTTTTGCACGAATTACTGCATCAATGCGGCGTGGCATGGAGGCAATCAGCCTGTGGCACTGCTGAGGTGTTATGGAAGCCCAGGTTGCTTTGATAGTGGCCTTCAGCTCGTCTGTATTGTTGGGTCTGCTGTCTCTCATTTTCCTCTTGACAATATCCCATAGATTCTCTATGGGGTTCAGGTCAGGCGAGTTGGCTGGTCAATCAAGCACAGGAATACGATGGTCAGCAAACCAGTTACTATTAGTTTTGGCACTGTGGGCAGGTGCCAAGACCTGCTGGAAAAGGAAATCAGCATCTCCATAAAGCTTGTCAGCAGATGGAAGCATGAAGTGCTCTAAAATCTCCTGGTAGATGGCTGCATTGACTCTCGACTTGAGAAAACACAGTGGACCAACACCGGCATATGACATGGCACCCCAAATCATCACTGACTGTGGAAACTTCACATTGGACTTCAAGCAACTTGGATTCTGTGTCTCTCCACTCTTCCTCCAGACTCTGGGACCTTGATTTCCAAATTAAATGCAAAATTTACTTTCATCTGAAAAGAGGACTTTGGACCACTGAGCAATAATTATTTGCAGTAATTTGTGCAAAAGACACCCCGACCAAGTATTGAGTGCATAAATTAACATACTTTTCAGAAGGTCAACATTTCTGTATTATAAATTCTTTATTCTAATATTCTAATTAGAATTGAGATATTTTGGATTTTTGATTTCCATGATCTGTAAGCCGTAATCATCAAGATTACAACAAAAAAGGCTTGAGATATTTCACTTTATGTGTAATGAATCTAGAATATATGAAAGTTCCACTTTTTGAATTAAATTACGGAAAAAATGAACTTTTCCACGATATTCAAATTTTTTTTAGATGCACCTGATTATATAGGCCTATGTTGTAGTTGTTGTAATGGGTAATATGCTAAGCTCAACTGCGGCCACGGTTCAGTGCACGAAAATGGTCTCGAACTAATTATCACCAGTAGATGGCACTATACCACTGTTTACGCTTGTCTGCCAAAAATAACCATGAGTATGACCTTTAATCGACAGAGGGCGCCACTGAGCGCTCTGCTCTCTCAGAATAGCGTATCTAGAGTCGCACACCTCCAAACGCAGTCAAATGGCGCCGCTCAAAGGACTCTCAGCGAACAGCCCGACCAGCCTTATTTTAATTAGAACATAAACCGCTTCTCTGGGATTTTATGTATTTTTCTCTTTCTTTGTTGACTTGCGAGCCATGTTATCTCAATTTATCTGCGACAAATTGTGGACGTATAGGAAGACGTTGCGTTTAGTTGTACGTGGAGCTGCTGTTATTCCAATAGCGGATTGACAACTAATAGATTCAATTCAACCCAAGGTAGGCAGTCCACCGAGTGTTATTGTGACAATTGAACGTCGTGTTACCTTGTATTCTTACTTTGACACGTCATTCTGATATCATTTTCACAACACGGATTTTTTTCGATGCATGGAACGTTTCAAATTGTTTTTGAAAATGTAACAGTTGTTGACATTGTCTCTTCGTAACACTAATCCCGTAGATATGCCGTAGACATTTTGAGTGTATTGTCATTGGGGAAATCTCTGCAGGCTAGCACACTGAAACTCCATTATACCTTTAACGTGACATTTAAGAAGGCTGGTCCTACAGCAGGCTTCCCTATAGGGCTTTCCCTTTAAATACTGTACTGTGATGTTTATTAAAGGGCATTGGCAAATACTGTACATAGACATGTTATTTCACCTCAGAAAGGTGGTTGTCACTTGTCAGTCATAGTCACATGAATTGAGATCGTTTTCTGCTTCTAGTTAGCCAGGTGTAAGTGTTGTTTTCTGACAGCTAGACCACTCAGAAAACAAGTGAGATCATGTCTGCTCCTTAGGATGTAGCCTAGCTCAGTCAAAACATGACCTATTGCTGGATTGTTTGTGGAAGTCAGTCATTCCTTACAGTTACTGATTCAGTGGGAGAATGTGCATGGAGTATTTTTGATTTATTTATTTTTAAACAGGTTAAAAAATGTGGTATTCACATTTTGATGTTCATTCAGGGTGTTTAATGCACAAAGAGATCACTTTGATCGATTTTAATGTGCCAGTAACCCACAACCGCATTAGCTGCCTAATCGACAATCAGTGATCTACTGCATTAATCTAAGTGTACAAAAAGTGTCATAAAATGTGTTATATTCCCCATATCCAGCTCACACATACAGTTTCTGTTATTTCATAGTGGGGACTTTGACTTCTATTGTTTTTTTTGTTTTGTTTTGTTTTTTTAACAGAACAAATTTGTATCCCCTAACCCTACCCTTGATCCTGACCCTTGAAGAAACCAGCATTTTTACAGTTTCTTTAAATGAGTAGTTGCCCCAAAAAGGACAATTCTCTCATCATTTACTTACCCTCATGCCACCTCAGATGTGTATAGCTTTTTTTCTTTCTTCTGTAGAACACATAGAGTTTTAGAAGAATATCATAGCTCTGTAGGACCATACAATGCAAGTGGTGACCAAAAGTTTGAAGCTCCATAAAGGCAGCTTAAAATTAATCCATATGACTGAAACAATCCAATCGATTTTGGGTGAGAATAGCCCAAAATATAAGCTGTTCTCACACAAAATTGATTGGATCCCTTCAGAAGACATGAATTAAACCACTGGAGTCATATGGATTATTTTTATTCTGCCTTTATTTGCTTTTAAGCTTCAAAATTTTGGACACCATTCACTTGCATTGTATAGACCTAAAGAGCTGAAGTATTCTTCTAGAAATATTTGTTTGTGTTCAGCAGAAGAAAGAAAGTCATACACATGTGGGATGGCATGAGGGTGAGTAAATGATGAGAGAATTGAAATGTTTGCATGAACTATCCCTTTAATACATTATTTAGTTTAATAAGCAATTTTACTTGTGGGGACATTTAATAGTTGTATACTTTTGGGGACATTTGGTCCCTACAAAGTATGCAAACCTTGACCCAGATTGTGCTTTTTTCAAAAACTCTAGATATAGAGCAAAGTATGACTTTTTGATTGGAGACCAGTTGTAGGGAGTTATTTGCAAAAAGATGGTTTTGTTTACATTCAGATGGATGCCTGTAACCTTAATCGTGATGTGCAGACATAAAGATAAAGAGAGGGGAAGTTGATCAAGCCTTGTGTGACGTTACCGAACCGGACTGAAAAAGAGGGACATTAGTGTATGCTGTAGTACAGCTGGACAGTTCTGAATGTCTCTTTCATGGGATGTACAGGAACTTCCTGTGTCCGGAGCACACTGTGCCTGCCAGCTTCCGCTTTTCCTGCTTTACATGCTCAAACACACACACACCATTACTTTTCATCAAAGTAATACAACAGTACTACGTCAAAGGTTTATAGCCTTCTCAGCACAGGTAGAGGAATGTTTTTTTTTTTTTTTTAAAGGAACAGTTCAACCAAAAAGGAAAATGCTGCCATCATTTACTCACCCTAATGTTGTTCCAACCCATATGACTTACTTTCTTCAGAACACATAAGGAGATGTTAGGCTAAATGTTTGACTTTTAATTCATCTTTTTCCATGCAGTGAAAGTGAAGGGTGACTGAGGCTAACATTCTCTTTTGTATTCCATGGAAGAAAGAAAGTCATGTGGGAATGCAACAACATGAAGATGTGTAAATGATGACAAGAATTTATTTTCGGGTAAACTATTCCTTTAAGGCCAGAGTGAATTACCAAACAGTGCCCTCTTGGTATTTTCAGCTCCATGATCAGCTAGGGAGCCGTTTGGCACCTTTTCATTCAAATGAGGACAAGAGACTGTCTAAGGGTGACTTTACTGCTCAGCTCTACAAATCGTATGCACGGTTTTTCCTGGGTCAAAACACATATGTGATGCAGTTTTGTTATTTTATTTTTTATTACATTATTGAAATTAAAATGTAAGATATTTAGTTGCATTTCATATTTGTAATTCATATTATTTACTTTTGATTTTCTGAGCATCTAGAAACTTCTGAATTCAACAGTTTTTGTACTTCAAGGTACTGTTCAAACTAACTTAACACCTTATTTCTATAGGCCTAGTTATAATATTTATGAGTAAACCACTACTGATTTGGGACTGTTCTTCAATAGAGGAAATGGTTGTTTCCAACTCCTTAACAGATTTGAAACCTTTTTTTTTTTTTTCTAATACAACTGCCACAGTCGTAATGATAAATTCTGTTACAGTTGACTGTGATAAATGTTAGTGTTGATGTGTAGATGTGAAAAGTCTTGAAATTGATGTAGGTGTTTCTCTTTCCCTCATCAGTGCTGTTCAGAATGTCGGAGCTGTCTAGGCATTTGAAATGGTTGAATTACTCCCTTTAAAATAGTGAATTCTCATGTAAAATTCAAATGGGTCGCATAAGTTTTGTTGTCTTTGCCACTATATTGGGGGAAGCCCAGTTTAATCGCTCCTGTGATTCACTATGCACTATCCTGTCACCAGCGCTCACATATCGAGGGAAGCCTGTATGATGAGAGACATGAGGATAGAGCAGAACGCATCACTTGCACGAGTGATTCTCAGTGGTTCGTGCAACACGCATGTGAAACCAGTCTTCAGTCAGCCTGCGTGCATTCGCGTTCCACATGAGAAGCATTTTTAGCACTAATTAAGCGGCAAAAGCAAGATGAATATCATAAAATTTGCTTCTCCGGCCCTTAATTTATGTGCGGCAACCACCGAAAAAATTGAAATGCAGGAAAAACCCTGGTGTGGCGTATTGATGCCTAGAAGAGCATAATTTTGGCCTACATGGAGTCTTCATGTCATGGGTTCACTGAGAGGTCCATTGTCACCATGGGCTCTATTTTCATGGTCGCGCAAAGCATAGCGCTACGCGCAATGACCGTGAGCAACATCTTATCCAATTTTCCTGAGAGTGCTTATTCTAATCGCAGTTTTCGTGCCAGCGCAAAGTGCAAGTGGGCGTTGGTGAGAGAGTTTGCGCTATTGTGGGTGTATGCGTGCAAACTGTGGGTGTATTGTATGGTAATGAAGTGGCGCAACGCGCAATTTGCCTAAGATGTTTGAAAACCACCTCTTAACTCAGTGCAAAGTTTAAATAAATTTACAATTGTATTTATGATCTAAGTTGCAATAGTATTTTTCCACCTGTTGTCATAAAGTGTTTTTTAAGTCACTGCAAAATGGGCCGGTGGAAGAAGTTGGAGAGAGTAAAATGTTTTTGAATTGGTATGATTTTTTGACCACTTTATTTTGATTATATTTTTGTTTCTACATCCAAATTCTGCCAAGAATCAAATGTTTCATGCGTATAAAAGGAGCGTGTCACCATCATAGATATATGCCAGACAATCAAGGATGCAGTAAATGCACAAAAGAACGCAATTTTTAATTGTTCTAATTCATTGCATGCAGTCCATTTACACTACCAACTTCTTATGAATGTGCTGTCTTTCTTTATATCGCTGGTGATTGAGGGAATTAACTATATTAAATTGCACTTGATCCAGCGCATTTGCCCGTTGCACCAGCGATTTCACCAAACCCACTTGCACCTAGACTTTGCGTATGCTTGCACGAAAATACCAAAACTTTAAGGCCATGCCCATTGACTTTGCGCTTATGATTTTATGGCATAGTGCTGCGCTTAACGATTGTGCTTTTAAAATAGGGCCAAAGTCAGAAATGTGGCTTTCGGTCAAATCTAAAATATGGGCATGCCCTACATGGAATTACAACAAAAAGACCAACAAAAAAAAAAAGCAAACTGCAGTACTTTCAAAACAATTGCATTACATATCAGGCATTGAAGTTCACTCACAAACTCTCCATAAACCACAGTTCTCTGTATTCCTCTGACATTTTCTCCTCAAAATGAGAGATGATGGGTGTGCATTTTGCTACAAATCCTTTGATGCCAGTCATTCAAGTAATCTGTTAAATCCTCTTTAGATCATGTTGTCTAACTGAAATGGCACAAGCCCTCTAGAGATTAATCTCTTCCTAATGTTTTCTAGTACACAGTCACATGTGTCATGCCACATAACAATGTGCAATGATCTCAATATAAAAAATAAATAAAAAATCCTTTTGTTTTTCTCACATGATCTTGTTAGCCAAATCTTGTCTTTCTTTCTTTGTGTTGTGTCAAACAGAACATGCGGCACAACCTGAGGTACTAATTAAATGATTCATGGTGTTTGCTTTCTGTATATTATTTGCGTATCAAAATTTTCTTAGGAAAAGAGTGTCAACTTATCATTGAAATTAAGGTTAGATTTAGGGTAGGTTAGGATTAGTTTCTTGACAGAACATGAGCAACATTTTTAAAAAATTGTCAGGAACGCCCAAGTTCTGTGTTCACAGCAAAGTAAAAGTTTAGTTCCCTTGAGACCTTACTTTTCAAATTACTGTGAATGCGACCATTACTAGTTGATATCTCTTTGGTGATTGCCAAAGAAATTACACCCTTCGGTTGGAAGTATTCACATACTCTTCCTTTGTAATGCAATCTAGTTAAACAGTTAGGTTATTCCGTTCAACCACTTGAGTATTTTTGCTAACACAATTTTGAAGACCTGCCAAAGGCATGTGTGTTATGTGCTATCTCAAGCTTATTCAGAGTGCTGGTGTAATGGCAGGGCTTGGAACAACTTTTAAAGGAATAGTTCACCCAAAAAATGAAAATTCTCTCATAATTTACTCACCCTCATGCCATCCCAGATTGAACGCTTGAAATTATGATCATGCCTTGAGACTGCAAAGGCAAGATCCACAAACTATTCCTTTAAAGGTGTTTTTTATATATATATATATATATATATATATATATATATATATATATATATATATATATATATATATATATACTGTATATATATATATATATATATATATACTGTATATACTGTATATTTTCTATATTTATGAAAGAGAAAGCTTGTTTAAATATTTATGCCAGAGGTCTTGGCTACAGCCTAGCCATGCCCAGCACACAAGAGACAGGAGTGACAGTTGTGTAGTTTCGTGACTGGAGAGCATCTTAATTTAGCTTTAACCTAGATAGATTAAAAATAAATGTTGATATTATTTGTTACACTACCAGTCAAAAGTTGTTAAACACTTACTCATTCTTTATTATAATTTTTTTTTTTTCACATTTTAGAATAATAGTAAAGTCATCAAAACTATGGAATAACACATGGAACTATGGGAATTATGTTGTGACTAAACAAAATCCAAAATAAATCAAAACTGTGTTATATTTTAGCATCTTCAAAGTAGTCACCCTTTGCCTAGAATTTGCAGACATGTACTTTTGACATTTTCTCAACCAACTTCTTGAGGTATCACCCTGGGATGATTTTTAAACAGTATTGAAAGAGTTCCCATCTATGTTGGGCACTTATTGGCTGCTTTTCTTTATTGTTTGGTCCAAGTCATCAATTTCAAAAACTTTGTTTTAGTTTTTATAATGAAATAAATTAATATGGTGGCACAATTATATTTTTGTCTACAAAACTAATTTCAAACATTTAAGCAAACGCCTTAAGATCAAAAGATTTTTAAGATCATGATAAACATTTCAGTCAAGTGTTTCAAAACTTTTGACCGGTAGTGTGTATGATTTTACTCATCAAATGAAAACTATCCTGGCATCTCCTGACCCCTGTTACTTTTTGCAAAACATTTCTCTGTCTTCAGTCTGGATCTTATGATGGCCATTGTGCCGTTTTGCTGTGTGTGACCCCTAAATAGGGTATTTCACTTCCTTACCCATTTGCGTGTAGGAAGGGCTCCAGCTGCAGTTAGTCTAGTGAATGAACAATGGAGGTTTACAGCCCTTCTTTCATGCCTGGGATTACAAGTCAGTCATTCTGAAAACTCTGGGTAAGTGCCATGGTTTCTGTTGCAGCAGCTTCTTTTGGAATTATCTCCCAGTAGCATCACCAAATGGAATTTCAAAAAATGATTTTCATACAGGTTTCCAGAACACTTCCCACGTCTTCCTTTGGTCAGTCTCATTCCAAATGTTGTGACGGGCTGCTTCAAATACTTTTTACAGCACTGTATGGCTGAGAGTTCCTGTGTCTGGATAAAGCTGTGTGGGTGTGCTGGCAAAGGTGCCAGGAGTGATGCACAGCCTGCTGAGAGGCCTGTGCTGTTTGGGCTGTCGACTCTTCCCGTCACTAACACAATGAGATACTGCAGTCGCAAGCACTCAAGTCTCCATCTGTCTCCACCCACACAGATATCTGCTGTTGAGAAACGTAGCAGACCATCTGAACATTCCTCAATAATTTAATTATTTTAGCTCATGCTGACATGTAGTGATTGCTGGTATAGTGAACATTTCTTATTAGAAACCAGAGATGCACCAATGTTATTTCGCTGCCTATTATTGATCAAATTAAAACCATCTGCGTATCTGCCATAAGCATGAAAAGGCTGAAAACTGATGGTTTATTAATCTGTATTATAGGTACATTTTGTGCATTGAATAGGGTCTACAATGAACTTTTTTAATGCTCGTAATATAATCACTAAATACATTTGAGTGCATAAGTTTGCATCCCCTTCGCAGAATCTGCAAGATAAGGGATTATAACAATTGCATTTTGTTTTGTTTTTATTTAGTACTGCCATGATGAAGCTATTTGACATACAGTAATAGATAAAAAATAATAACTGAATTTACACAAATGATCATGTTCAAAAGTTTACATCCCCTTATACTGGTCTTAATATGGTGTGTTGCTTCATCTGATCAATTACTATTTGTAACTTTTGTGGTAGCTGTGCATGAGTCCCTGATATGTCCTGAGTAGTGAAGCTGCCCTTTCAGAAGTTACATAAAATAATAACAATTTGCCCAAATCATTCTGTTCAAAAGTTTACATCCCCTTGGTTCTTAATATATCGTGTTGCCTTCTTGAACATCAATTAATGTTTGCACCTTTTGTACTAGTTGTGTATGTGTCTCTCAATTGTCTTGTAATGTAGGTCTGTTATTGCTACATTTAGCTAACACATCCAGTTCAATAATGTTTCATGGAAATGACTGAATGCCTCTGCTAAATTATAAGTATCCCCTGTGCCTCTTTGTGGGAGTGTAATTGAATTTTGTTCATTTACAAACAAAACATAATTTGAAAGCAAAACTATGATCTCATTTCCAAAGTTCAAACTGGCAAAGTAACAAAATATTGGTTCGAATCAGTATAATTTATTTTAGCATGCTGCATGTACTCTCTGCTGGGGTCTGTTCTCTAGGCCTAGGTCTCCCCTATAGAGAGATAGTTATTCGTTTTCTTTGGGATGCCTAGCAGCATAGTGAGGGATATTGACACACTTGACATTGACTGATTGGACAAGCCCTCAGCAAACATCTCAGAAACTCTCAGAAGGATAGCTGGTCAAAATGTCAGGTGTTATTTCAGGACAACACTAATTTCCAGTTTCATTCAGTGCAATTTCTGTGGCTCTAGTTGCACCAAATAGAATAGCGAAAATAATATATTCTTACAGGTTTCCCCAAATATTATTTAAACATAAAAAAAAATTACACACTTCACCTTTAAGCGATAAGATATGCATCCATGGGTGCAGTTCAGTGGCAGTGATATTGGGTTATCTGCAGAGGCGGACTGGCCATCGAGAGCACCGGGCATTTTCCCGGTGGGCCGCTGGGTAATTTGGGCTGGCCCTCTGCTGTGCAAGTATAAACAAATTGTGATATTATTGATCAGGGCTGGCCCTTCCTAAAGGCACATAGGTGGCCACCCTCGGCTCCAACATGGCCATGCAGACCCCTAAACAGCGAGAATTAAATTAACTTTATAAGGTCAAAACAGTACAATGACTTTTGTTTTTAAATCACTTACACAGTGGCGTGGTTTTCGTATATGCATGATCGCTTCGTAACTCTTTGGACTTCATTATTTGACATATAAATCACAATAATGGTGACAACCAGAAACAAAATATTAAGTAAAAGATGAGCTCTGAATAATCACAAAATGACAAATAACTGCAAGTTACAACAAATACAATAACAGCAGCATAAATAACATCAGCAAACAGTAAAGCTATGAGCAGTACACCGTCACTTGCATAATTGACTCATACCGCAAAGCATTAATGGTAACTGAAGTGTGGCTTGCACAGGGCTTTTCACTTTTTTTTTTTCAATAATAATCTGGGGAAGGAATTAAAACACTGCTGACATCAGATGCAACAAATTAACATAGTGAAAATATGAGCAATTAATCTAAAAATATCTGCACTTTAAGAGGTATGTTTATAGTTTACATAAATTTATATTTGTACATATTCTGGCCAACTTTCTGTTTTCATAGATTTTTATGTATATATATATATATATGACAATTTTTGCATCTGTGGGGCCCGTTGTCATGACTAGCTGTCAATATTAATGTCTTTTTTCAAAAACATTTTTTAAAATTGAGCCTGAAAATGAAATCAATGAGCCGGTGTTGTGTGTTGCAGGCTGGGATGGTGGGCTGCCCTGGGCCAGAAAGTACAGGGCCACTTTTTAGTCCCAGTCCACCCCTGGTTATCAGGAGAAGTGAATAGCCTCAAAATTAGGATCTCTTACTTGCCTGTTCTCCATGGTCTTTAGCCCTTGTTTTAGTCATGTGGATTTTCTGTGACTCTTAATGTCCCAGATCCGTGAACCATGAGCAGCTCTCACTATGAACCCAGCTGGGATGTGGACCTGGTGCCCCTTCTGTCCTGTAAACTGTGCCTGGGAGAATTTCCTCTGGAACAGATGACCACCATCTCCCAGTGCCAATGCATATTCTGCAGTCTGGTAAGGAATGTGTCTTCTGTATATGCATAAGGTAGTCTTACCAACCAAATTTTAAGATTATTGTTTTTTGACATATATTTGACATTGTTTCATTAAGAGTTTTTATATACTGTATAAATATGTGTGTGTGTGTGTGTATATATATATATATATATATATATATATATAGTGTAAATATGTATATACAGTATAATGTTACTAATGCTTTGGCAGTTTTTCTTTTCTTTTTTTTTTTTTTTTGCTATGCGAATAGAGCTTCTTGATGTGGGCAAAATGGCCTTTTTTCTACAATCAGCTCTTGAATGTTGTCTCAGTCAACAGAATACTATGATGGTCTGATGTTGCAACATGATCTCATGAGAATTTGTATGTATTTTTACGTAAAGTTTGGTTCTAGCAAACATACATTCTCTTACGTTTGCATAGACATTGAAACGTACAATACTGACGTATTGACAGCATCTAAACGTCTTCATTTTACATATAAACACCTATAGAAATGTACAAATGTTTACGTGTACTGTTTGAATTGAATAATATTGAATAAATCATAGAATTAATCAGTTAATTAAATTAAATTTATAATCAGTGAGATTAGTTAAATGCCATCACATTTATTTAACGCAGTTGACATTATAATATGACATTTTAATGGTTTCATTCAGTTCTATGTGATTTCTGTTGTCCTATACAACATTTTAAAGGATTATATCACTTTAACCAAGACTAAACTTTCAAATGTTAAAATTATTAAAAACTCTGTAATCGTTTAATCATTTATTAAGCATTTAATTTTATTTGTGTTTGCCATGGGACACAAAAGGAGTTTTCAGAATATGCCAAAAAACTAAATTAACCACAAAAAGCACCATAAAACAATAATCAAATTAATCCATACATTTGTTAGCTATACTCCAAATCTTCAGACTGCTTTCTGTGAAGAACAGACTCAAATTCAAGCCTTTTATTCAAGTCTCCATCCGCCGCAGCACCGTCACGCTCACTGTAACCGTCAACCCGCGTTGGTTTAATTTTCAAAATTAAAAAAATTGTCGCCTCAAGCATTACGACCAGCAGTTTTACGGCAGTGATCTCGAATGCTCATTGGCTCTCAAGTGTCTCATGACCATTTACAACATGCTGTATTCCAAAATGTATATGTTAGAATAAGATATGACAGCACCGTTATGGAGTGCATCAGGTGAAGATTTACAGCAATTAATAATTAAAATATTACTCTCCACCTCACACAATGCTATAGTATGTCGGCAGGGAGCACATCAGATGCAGCGCATTGCCCTTTGGACTACTTTTATACTGAATTTTGCCATTTTTCTGAGTGAAGTATTGTGATTAAATTTAACTGCCTGTTACGTGTTTTATATGCTTAATAAATGGTTATGGTTAGGTTTAGGAGTAGGTGTGGGATTTGCGGCTGTAATATATATATATATATATATATATATATATATAAATTATTGTATTGTAACAAAGTATTGCTACTGTACTTTAATCTACTTGTTGCATGCTTTTATATTGTTGAAATGTGGTTCTGTTTAGAGGCTAGGGTAGGGTTAAGGGATCTAAAATATCTATAAAACAGTAAAAATGAACAAATATATTTATTATCAATTTGTGGATTCGTCAATATTTTATGTTTCTAAAGCTGTAAATACGTAAAAATGTTTACATATTAGATGCTTTCAAAACGTCCATATCAAAACGTCCATATTGTACATTTGAATGTTTATCTAAACTTACAAACATGTATGTTTAATGTAACAAATACAAATGTATAAATAGCTATGTATATTAATGAGATCAGGCTGGATGTTGCCTTGATTACAATGAACAGAGCTTTTGTTGGTGATAGCATAACCAAGTGCAGCAGTTGACTACCCTTTTAAAGACTATTATTTCCTTTTTGATATTCATCAACTGTCTCTTTCAGTGTTTGAAGCAATATGTTGAGCTGCTCATTAAAGACTGCCTCGAAACAGCTATTAGCTGTCCAGACTCTACCTGCCCAAAACAGGGACATTTACTGGAAAATGAGGTAAGCTCACCTGAAATTTAGACATAAAATGCTGACCTATTTGAAGCTTTTGTCTGTGATTTAAAATAATTTATTAAGGGTTTGAAATATTAAGACTCAAATCTCTCCCCTTTTATTTCCTCCTGCATATATGCTCTTTCTCTCTGCTGTAGATTGAATGTATGGTTTCTGTCGAGATCATGCAACGTTATAAGAGACTCCAGTTTGAGCGAGGTGAGTTTCCTTGATACAAACACATGCATATTATGTTAATAAAAGTGCATCAACTGCAGTTTCAAACTTTTACACAGTTGATGAAAAATGCGGGGTTTGTAACTTTTATGTAATGTATTATAATATATTTATATACAGTATAATATCCATATAATTAAAAGTGTATTGCACATTTCTTTATTAATTTCTTTTCACTTGAAGAAATTTGTAGTTTTCCACAATCATTTTCCACCCTCTCCTCATCACTTAAGGGCTTTGCACACCAAAGGCGTCGCGATTTTAAGAGGCAAATTTCTGTCGAATGGCCCTTTCACATAGAAAGCAACGCGAATGATCACCGTTAGCACATTTATGCCTTTACAATATGTGGCACTTATTGACTAGCAATTTTACCCCAGTACGGAAGGTGGCACAAAACACCTTTCACCTGGTCTTCCCTCAACCCATCACGGATGAGAAGAAGAACAACTTGACAAGTTTGCAAAACGACAAGCAAACATGTTCTCTATCGAGCAGATCGAAAAAAGAAAACTGATTTCTTCAAGCTGCAGCAGTGATGAAAAGTTTGTTGTTGATTTGCTCAACAGGAAAGAAAACTTTCTAAACACTTTCATAACTTTCAGTTCAGTGTTACAGTTTCAGTGACTGGCAGTTATCATGTATACACAGTCTGAGGGGTGATCAGAAAGAATTGAGTGTAAATAAAAATATTAACAGTTAAAACATGTTATCAAATGGAACAAGAGTGATTCATATGCCACTGCCACACCTACTACATATACATGTGTTAAGTACATTTGTACATAGAATCACTGCGTAATGTACATGCATATAATGACTGTTAAAACAGATGTTGTTAATTGGAACAATACTGATACTTGTATCTTAATTGTGTTATACATTTGCTCAAAAATAAATGTGACATTTAAACTCAAAACCCATCTTCAGTCTGACCTATTATTATGCACTTTAATACTGCTAAAGGAAGCACAGCTGGTAACTATTTAATGATGGCAGTCACAGTACTAATATTTATATTTGGCGAAAAAAAACATGATACAAAGGCAAATATGACACAATATACTGTACATGCAGTACTGTACAAAAGTCTTAGGCACATAAGGTGTTTCACAAAAGCATTTGTCTTATTATGGTTATTTATATCTTCAGCTTTAGTGTGTCAATAGGAAATATAAATGTTAGACTCCCAAACATTACTTTTGCAAATAGAAAAGATTAGAATAGAAGAACAGGGAGCCCTGCAACAGATGTCATTGCCCACACAAAGCCCCCCACTGAACATCGTGTCAGTCTGAGATTACATGAAGAGACAGAAGCAATTGAGACAGCCTAAATAGATAGAAGAACTGTGGCGAATTCTCCAAGAAGCATGATACATCCTATCTGCCAACAACCAAGAAAAACTGTGTCCAGGTGTACTTAGGAGAATTGGTGCTGTTTTAAAGGCAAAGGTGGTCACACCGAATATTGATTTAGCTTTTTTATGTTTACTGGACTTTGTATGACATTAAGTGATAAACTATTTATGTCATTATTTTTGAACACATCCTCACTATGCAACATTTTTCACAAGTGCCTAAAACTTTTGCACAGTATTGTATATATTATATTATAGATATTTTGCCATGTAAGATGGCAAAAAAGGCTTAATGCAGCAATATGGAATACATTATGAAGCAATTCACATAAGATCAGATTTTATAGGGTAAGGCAGTGATTCAGCAGTAAAATTTACATGTTAAGAGGACCCATATGAGAAAATTTGTTTAAGTTTTTAAGGCATTTGATGCAAATGAAATATACATCCTCACTGCTGGTTCAAGATTTCTTTCTCGAGTTCCTTCAGCGTTTAATGTCGGTGGTCAAAACAGCTTTCTATGCTTTAGGGCCACCTGTTGTGCTGGTTTTAATAACTGCCGTGGCTCCTGACACGTAATCTAAAATTTAATGTTATTGGCCAGGGCATTTTATTGTTGGGCGAGGGAAAAACAATTGACACACTCACCGTAAAAAAAAAATAGCTGTGCACGAATCGACGCGAATGTTTGCTCCAGATGTGAATGGCTTGTTAGGAATCCATTGTTTCAATTCAAAACGTTGATTGCGGCAAGAAATTACGTTTGGTTTGCAAACGCCTTTAGAATTAAATGAACAAAGATGTAAAATGAACAGCACTTTAACTGCCCCATCCTTCAACAACAGCCTCTTTTCAAAGCCTTGAAGCCTGACTAAAATAATCAGGGACCTTGTTAAAAATATATATTTTTTTAAGCACTAATTCCTTTGAAAGGATGCTTAATGCAGATTTGCAGGTGCTACACAGGTTTGGTGGACATTCTCATGTTTTGCTATTATCATTATTTATTCTGATGGTTAGGAATATTAGTATCTATCCTTCCTTCTCTTTATTACCTCCCCTTGACCAAGTTTCTGATCACCTAATATGCATGGCCTGTCATGTGTTGATGTATTCATCTGTCTGATGTTAGAAAGTTGGTGAACTTCAGAACGAGTCGTTTTTGCGGTTTAGTTGCATTAAATGGTGTGTTTGAACTGGCAAGAAAGTTCTGAGTTCAGAATGTTTCAGTATGTTTTCATGGAACATCAGGTTTTTATGTGTCAAAAGATTAAGAAAAATGTTACTGCTCAGTACCCCTGTAAAAGGAGACTAAAACTGGCAATGTAGATACTCAAGGCAGATGCTGGTCAGAGCGTATCATTTTAAATATGCTCTGTCTTTCCATGCAGAGGTGCTCCTGGATCCTTGTCGGACCTGGTGCCCATCCTCCTCATGCCAAGCGGTGTGCCAGCTGAAAGAGGCAGAGGTGCAAATGCCGCAGCCAGTGCAGTGCCCTAAGTGCAACCTGCGTTTCTGCTCTGCCTGCAGGGAAGACAGCCACACAGGACAGGCATGTCAAGAGAGCCTTCCAATTGCCACCTTCCTGCCCGGAGAAAATAGGTACACATACTTGCTAGCTTACTTCAAACCCTCAACATCAAATCATATGGCATACACAGCAGAGATGGTGTTTCTTATTGTCTATCTAGTAGAATTTTTTATTTTTATTTTTTCATGTACATTTTTGGTCCAGCAGCATTTCAAATTAGTATGTTACTTGTCATTTAGCAGAAGCTTTCTGTCTAAAGTGAATTGAGAGTACCCATTGTGCAATCTGATGTTATGTGCTTTGCTCAGGTGTACAGCAGTAATGAGGCAGGAAGTGCAATCTCATTTCTGAATACCTGTGTTTCATATTGCTTTATCTGGGTTAGAACCTGCAGTCTTTAGGTGCAACCTTCACAGAACTTGGTCATTAATTGTTAGGTTACCAACAGCAGTAAGACGGTCAACAGGCCATTATCATCTGTGCTGTGACCTGTGATGTGTCATATATAAATATCCTGTTGGTTTTGTCTTTAACGTTATCTCTCTTTCAGCTCCCACCTCAAGAATCAGGATGACGAGGCTCCGATCAAACGCTGTCCTAAATGTAATGTGTACATTGAGAGAGACGAGGGCTGTGCCCAGATGATGTGTAAGAATTGTAAGCATGCCTTCTGCTGGTACTGCCTGGAGTCACTGGATGTAAGTCCCTATATAAAAAGCCCTGTTTACACCTTGTACTGGGGAAAAGCCAAACATTATTTGACTATGAATTTGAATGTTTTAGGCAAATTGGTCTTATTTTTTGAGGATTTTTTTATTCCTGTTAATTTAAAGAGCACCTATTATGGTTTTTAAACATGCCTAATTTTGTTTTAAAGGTCTCATACAATAGATTTACATGCATCCAAGGTCAAAAAACACTTTAATTTGCTCATAATTTAAATTGCAGCATTACCTTTTTTTCCCCCAGTGTCAAAAACAACTCATTCAATGATCCGTTCTAAAGGATTCATTCTAAACTCCTTTCAGAGAGCCTACTCTGCTCTGATTGGTCAGATGTCCCAGTCTGTTGTGATTGGTCTACCGCTTAGTGTAGTGTTTGAGGGCGGGTCAAAGCTGTTCGCGAGCAGCCAATGAAGACCAGAGGTGGGTTTTTTGTTACCAAATTACGTAGGTTAGTACAGGATGTAAATCTGGAATTACTAATGACTCGTTTCAGGTGTTAAGAATCGGTTCTTTCTTTTGGGAGTCAATCAATCCATTTGTCGTGCACTTTGATTTTTGAAACTTTGCAGACTTTTTTACATTCACAAACAGCTATATAACATACTACATGAAAGGTAATATTTGAAAAACCATAATAGGTGCTCTTTAAGAATACTACATAGTTCTTGAAAATGCCATTGCTTCTGTCTACAATATACTGTATATTGGTTTGTTGACCACAACTGCAGTGTTGATCATAGATATGAACCCATCTTTGCACATATGGGAGATCTTGGCATTGATCCTCGGACAGCTTTACCACTGTAATCATTAAAACAACAAATAGTAGAGTTTCTGTGGAAAGTACTGGAATATTCCTTCAGTGCAGTAACAGAAACCTCACAACCCTCTGTCTTGGTTGGTTAGTTTGTGGACTGTTATGTCCATTTGATTTGTTGTGTCTCTCTGATGTCTCTCCAATACATCTTTAGGATGACTTCTTACTGATCCACTATGATAAAGGACCGTGCCGGAACAAACTAGGTCATTCCCGTTCCTCCGTCATCTGGCATCGGACACAGGTGTGTACCACATGAGCGTATTTATCCTGTCCACACATCTGAAATGGAAACGAGAGTGCTGAAACAGCCCTGCCTTTTTGTAACACTTATTAAAGTCTGAGATCTAAGAACAGAGTAGTTAAATACCCTGCATGCAATGCTTGCATTCTATGCGTCTGTGTTGTTGATTGATTTAAATTACTGTGCACAAAAAAAAGAGGTGGAAGTGAGATATGGCTGATCCTGAGGAATTAAAAGCACATCAAGATGCAATAAGGGCATTTACAGCCATCCTAAATGTGTGTATCCTTATGTTGTATCTCCATATCTTGTGTTAGATGTATTTTTAAAGGGAGACTTGGGACCTTCCTTCTACCTACTGCTGTAAATCAAAATTTCTAAAATCTGAATAAAATAGCATTGCCTTGCAATTTCATTGTAATTTTTTTTTCAGCTGTTGGTAAAGTAATTGTTAAGGCATTCAGTAAAGATTTGACATTTTGAGTTTCAAGATCTATGAATGAGTGTTTTTTATTTACAGTGCATCCGGAAAGTATTCACAGCGCATCACTTTTTCCACATTTTGTTATGTTACAGCCTTATTCCAAAATTGATTAAATTAATTATTTTCCTAAAAATTCTACAAACAATACCCCATAATGACAATGTGAATGAAATTTGTTTGAAATCTTTGCAAATTTATTAAAAATAAAAAACGAAAAAAATCACATGTACATAAGTAATCACAGCCTTTGCTCAATACTTTGTTGAAGCACCTTTGGCACCAATTACAGCCTCAAGTCTTTTTGAGTATGATGCTACAAGCTTGGCACACCTATTTTTGGGCAGTTTCTCCCATTCTTCTTTGCAGAACCTCTCAAGCTCCATCAGGTTGAATGGGGAGCGTCGGTGCACAGCCATTTTCAGATCTCTCCAGTTGTACCGGAGCCACTCTTTTGTTATCTTGGCTATGTGCTTAGGGTCGTTGTCCTGTTGGAAAATGAACCTTTGCCCCAGTCTGAGGTCCAGAGCGCTCTGGAGCAGGTTTTCATCAAGGTCTCTGTACATTGCTGCATTCATCTTTCCCTCGATCCTGACTAGTCTCCCAGTTCCTGCCGCTGAAAAACATCCCCACAGCATGATGCTGCCACCACCATGCTTCACTGTAGGGATGGTATTGGCCAGGTGATGAGCGGTGCCTGGTTTCCTCCAGACATGACGCTTGCCATTCAGGCCAAAGAGTTCAATCTTTGTTTCTCATGGTCTGAGAGTCCTTCAGGTGCCTTTTGGCAAACTCCAGGCGGGCTGTCATGTGCCTTTTACTGAGGAGTGGCTTCCGTCTGACCACTCTACCATACAGGCCTGATTGGTGGAGTGCTGCAGAGATGGTTGTTCTTCTGGAAGGTTCTCCTCTCTCCACAGAGAAATGCTGGAGCTCTGTCAGAGTGACCATCGGGTTCTTGGTCACCTCCCTGACTAAGGCCCTTCTCCCCCGATCGCTCAGTTTGGCCAGGCGGCCAGCTCTAGGAAGAGTCCTGGTGGTTCCAAACTTCTTCCATTTACGGTTGATAGAGGCCACTGTGCTCATTGGGACCTTCAGTGCTGCAGAAATTTTTCTGTACCCTTCTCCAGATCTGTGCCTCGATACAATCCTGTCTCAGAGGTCTACTGACAATTCCTTGGACTTCATGGCTTGGTTTGTGCTCTGACATGCACTGATAACTGTGGGACCTTATATAGACAGGTGTGTGCCTTTCCAAATTATGTCCAATCAACTGAATTTACCACAGGTGGACTCCAATCAAGTTGTAGAAACATCTCAAGGATGATCAGTGGAAACAGGTTGCACCGGAGCTCAATTTTGAGTGTCATGGTAAAGGCTGTGAATACTTATGTACATGTGATTTTTGTTTTTCTTTTTTTTTTTTCGTTTTTTATTTTTAATATATTTGCAAAGATTTCAAACAAACTTCTTTCACGTTGTCATTATGGGGTATTGTTTGTAGAATTTTGAGGAAAATAATGAATTTAATCCATTTTGGAATAAGGCTGTAACATAACAAAATGTGGAAAAAGTGAAGCGCTGTGAATACTTTCTGGATGCACTGTATTATATCAGTTAAACAATATTAACAAGGTGTCTTCCCAATATGCTGTTTTTAAAAAGCACAGTGCTTTGTAGCAACAGTAGGAAGTTTGCTTGCAAATATTTTGTTTTATTATCAATTACCTTTAAAAGGATAGCCCAAAAATGAAAATTCTCTCATTATTTACTCACCCCCATGATATACCAGGTGTGTATGCCTTTCTTTCTTCACCAGCACACATTTAAAGAAAAATAGCTCAGTAGGTCCTTAAAATACAAGTGGATGGTGATTCGACATTTGAAGTTCCATAAATCATAGATAGTCAGCATAAACGTCATCGATATAACTCCAGCAGTTAAATTAATGTCTTCTAAATTGATTTTTGAAAAAAGATCAATATATAAGTACTTTTTAACCATAACCCAACGCTTCTGGTAAGCTTCACTAGAGGGTGGAGATCACGGGGTCTCTCATGTTACGTGTGGGCCTTGTCATGTTTCGAACGTAATCTCACATTATCCTTTTGGTTGAGACATCCAGGATAAGCATACAAACGCACCACTGTGAGTAAAGAAACAGATTAATACAGATCTAAACCAAAACCAATTAAGCTTCTGTACAGCGTTCCTCCTACTCACTTGTAAACAGCGTTGCTCTTCCATGTGTGTCGCACGTGCCTTAGTTCTCGTGTGTTTCATGTGCCAACGCGATTACGTCACACGTGATTACTGCTGCTGACCGGAAGCCATGATTTGGAGTTAAAAAAGTACTTACACTGGCGGCCAAAAGTTTGGAATAAAGTACAGATTTTGCTGTAAAGAAAATTGGTACTTCAATTCACCAAAGTGGCATTCAACTGATCACAAAGTATAGTCAGGACATTACTGATGTAAAAAACAGCAACATCACCATTTGAAAAAAGTAATTTTTGATTAAATCTATACAGGCCCCATTTCCAGCAGCCATCACTCCAACATCTTATCCTTGAGTAATCATGCTAAATTGCTAATTTGGTACTAGAAATACACTTGCCGTTGTATCAAACACAGCTGAAAGCTATTTGGTTCATTAAATGCTTAACATTGTCTTTGTGTTTGATTTTGAGTTGTCACAGTATGCAATAGACTGGCATGTCTTAAGGTCAATATTAGGTCAAAAATGGCAAAAAAGAGAAACAGCTTTCTCTAGAAACTCGTCAGTCAATCATTATTTTGAGGAATGAAGGCTATACAATGCTTGAAATTGCCAAAAAACTGAAGATTTCAAAGGTGTACACTACAGTTTTCAAAGAGAAGTGGAAGGCCAGATGTACAACTAAACAAGAGGATAAGTACATCAGTCTCTAGTTTGAGAAATAGATGCCTCACATGTCCTCAGCTGACAGCTTCATTGAATTCTACCTGCTCAACACCAGTTTCATGTACAACAGTAAAGAGAAGACTCAGGGGTGCAGACCTTATGAGAAGAATTGCAAAGAAAAAGCCACTTTTGAAACAGAGTGGGCAAAGAAACACAAACACTGGACAACAGATAATTGGAAAAGAGTGTTATGGATCTTAACCCCTTTGAGCTTTTGTGGGATCAGCTAGACTGTAAGGTGCGTGAGAAGTGCCCGACAAGACAGCCACATCTATTTTAAGTGCTACGGGAAGCGTGGGGTGAAATGTCACCTGAGTATCTGGACAAACTGACAGCTAGAATGCCAAGGATCTGCAAAGCTGTCATTGCTGCACATGGAGGATTTTTTGATGAGAAATCTTTGAAGTAGTTTAAGAAGTTCTGAATTTTTTTTTCAAATTGTAATAGTAATTGTTCACATTATTAATGTCCTAATATACATTGTGATTAGTAGAATGCCACTTTGGTGAATAAAAGTACCAATTTCTTTCCATAAGAGCGATATCATGAGGGTGAGTAAATTATGAGAGAATTTTTATTTTTGTGTGAACTATCCCTTTAACAACCTTCATGACACTGTTGAAATTATATAGCAGTTTAGTACATCACAGACAAACACAACATGGCTCTAGGACAGATATCAAGACATGGACAGTTAAACATTACTGCCCTCTTGTGGCAGTGTGGCATCTGGACTGATGTTGATGTGTACCAGCATCATAAATAGCAATATCTTACTGTTTAATAATCACCAAGAATCTAAATGCATAATTTTATCTGCTACCTCTTTTTTTTTTCTTTTCATTACTACTTTCTCCCTTCCTTCTTCCCTCCCATCTTCTGTGTTCAGGTTGTAGGGATCTTTGCTGGCTTTGGTTTACTCTTGCTAGTGGCCTCCCCCTTCCTTTTGCTGGCCACTCCTTTTGTGCTCTGCTGCAAATGTAAGTGTAAACATGGCGATGATGACCCTCTACCTACCTAGAGATCCATCCTTCAAGAGGTCACTTTTGGCACAGTCGACAATCCCGTCTCTGAGCTCTCTTTGTAACTCCAGCAGGGGTGTTGTTGCTGGAAGAATTAGCTCTTCTGTCTATGAGACTGCATATCTCTGCTGAATTAAAATGTTGACTGACATTGAAAGGAGTTTTGGAGAAGCAGAGAAGCTGATTGGATGAGCCATTTGAGGCAGGCAGAAAGTGTTTGCAAGCAAGCACTTCTATGAAGCAGGACAAAGTTTGTTTCGGAGGGTTTGATGTTCTTCAATTCCTGTATGATATACAGCTGTCTTATACACTTGTCTTGTATATTTTCTCATTCAATATTTCATCATCTTTTGTTATTAAAGTATTTTTTTATGTTGTTTATCAAGGATATAACAAATACCAATTCTACAGACTTCAGACTTCAAGGGCACCTTTTAGGAATGAGAGGATCGAGTTATGTGCTTTCATGCTTTTCTTGTAGCAAAGTCGCGTAACCTCAATATTTCTGGCAATTTTTCTAGTCTGGTTGCATATGCATGCTGAAGACTGAGCACTTATTGAACAGGCCCAGGATTTCAAACATTAGAACCTCTCTACATTCTTCCACTTTTAAATGCTTCTTATAAGCTTTTTCATGGGTCAGTAAAACCTTGTTCTTCCATTTGAATCTACTTAGACATACCTCAAATGTAGCAAATGTGCCACCTGATGCCTTGTCAAAGCTTGTTGGCTTGGGTGTTGCCAAAAGATTTCTTATTTTCAGTCAGTTGGTTACAAATCAATCTAACTGTTTATAACAAAGCTATCACAAATGTATCATAAAAAAGCAAGCAATTTTTTTAATGCTTTGCATATTTCAACAGTTGTCAGTGATGTCATGTACAGATTAATGTTGATATTAAACTTATGTCTTTTGTTTATATTTCCCACCCAGAAAGGTGTTAGAACGCAACTAAAATTTCAAATGCAACCTGCATTACCATGTGCATACCAATTTAGGTCAGACTAATCAGGCCAGTGAGGCTTAACTTTGTACTTTTCAGGTCACTCTAAGAGTTGTATGTTTATTTATTTAATTTATTTTTTTGGAGTAATACTTCTGGGAATAGTTTGCCAAATGTGATGTTATAAGCCCATTTGTAATATTTGGTTGATGAATAGGGTACACCTATTTTTGTTCATATTCCTTCAGTTAAATATGCCTTTCTTTTTTCCACGTTTTGTAAATTCTCTTTGTGTTTCAACACTTTTTGTAGCTGTAACTGTATATAATGTGTATTTACATGTTTTTCACCTTGAAATATATTATTATGCTGAAATGCACTCTGTTTGGTTTTCATGTGCATTTGAGCAGTTTTTGGAACACAAAATTGCAAAACTATAAAAAAGACAACTGCCCCTGTCTGCCATTAGTTGGACAAAAACATTTTTTGAAAGCACCACAGAGTGTTTACACTTTTCAGGGACATCAAACTACAAATGATCTATCCTAGCTAAATAAGCAGTGACAACTATAAGACAAAGACAATACAAATTTTAACATTGAGAAAATTATAACCTTCAGCTCAGAGTTGCATCACATTTAGACATTATCATGTCTTAAAATGCTTTGACATCCATCTTTTGGAGAGCGTGAGTGGTTTAGCTGGGGTTCTGCAACATCTGGTTGGAAGCTGAGGGGCCGTGGCTGACCGGGCAAAGGGGCCCTCGCGGGGCCAGTGGGCATCTTGATCGACCTGCTACACTTCACTTTCCAGCATCATATATTCATGCGCTGCTCCCCCCGCACCATCTGTGTCCATACTCGCCAGCGGTTCACACACCAGCTCTGGTGACACGCACGAAGGGCAGATCATGGTAGGACATGGAAGAGCTGACTGGAGAGCTCTACTCTGTGCCAACACATATGAGAGCGATAGGAGCTCATCTGTCTTTCTGTCACTAAACTGATTTTGTGTCCGTTCGTGCTTTTTTCAGTAGTTTTTCTATGTAAACGTGCTTTGTACTATGTAACGTTGCTTGTCTCTGTTTTTTTTTTCTTCCAACATCTAGCACAAGAGCGCCACATTTTTAGAAGCCTTTTTAACTTAAAAAGAACTTCAGCTATTGTGTTTTACTTGTTGCGCTGCGTCTAGCTTTTATAACACAAGAACCCGTCGGTCTGAACAATCCCTTAGATGTTTGTACAGTTGTGAGCACATTGTAAACCCTAAACAGTTAACCCTAAACATTTTGTAAATAAGTTACATACATTTTTAAAGTAATAAACTCCGAGTTTAAGTTAGTAGAACTTTCAGATTTTGATTTTGTCCAACACATGCATGTTACTTTATCTTAACTTGATATATTGAGTAATGAATGTAAAGAGGGAGACTTGTTAGTGTAATAATTTGTGTTGAGTAAGCTCAATTTTAATGGCACTTAACTTCAAGTTTAGCCAAACAGTTCAATTTAATTTAATCAAGGAAAGTGGTTCCACAATATGAAATGAGTTTTCCTAAATTAAAATTACCATGTAATCTTAACTTAAAGATTTAAAGTAGAGGGAACCTATTGAATAAGTAAACTCAACTACAAATTAACTTAATCACTTTCTGTTAACTAGCATGTTGAATTCATGCTCATGGAAAACACTGTTTTGATTTGCATAGCAATTGCTCAGTGAGTAAAGCATTATGGAGCATTTTAAACTTCTACCTGTCCTCCTCGTTAGCTCAAGCGACGAGTGCCACTCTTCACCAGTGGCAGTGATGGTAACCCCCAAAACTCCAATATAACAGATACTCTAAATCTCAACACAACAAATTATTACACTAACAAGTCTCCCTCTTTATGTTCATCTTGCACAAAGACACATTAAATAACACTAAATTTGAACCTTATCAATTGCCATGCAAAGCATCCTGGAATTTAGAAATCCCCTGCCCAGTATCAGTTAACCAAACAAAAAAACATTCATGTTGTCCCAACGCAAATAGATTAAGTAAAGCCTTAAAGAGTTGAGACAGCTCAGTTAGATTAAGTTCACTTGGTTACATAAATTGTTTGAGTAATATGAATGAGGGAGGATTCAGTAAAACTGACAATGATGAAAGTAAATTTTTTGAGTGCACAACACGTGTAATGCAATTTTATATATTATTTGAAAAAGAAAAAAAAGGAATGTAGTAGCCTACATAATTTTTATTGCAAACCAAAGCTTTTGGAGAAATTTTACGTAAATTTCATGTGCATGTAAATTTAAAGTTCATCAAACTCAAAACAATAAAACAGTTCAGGTTACTTTTAAAGGTGTCAGTTTCATGAACTCAAAAGAAAGAAAGAGTTTTAAATACTCATCAAGGTTAATTTATTTGAGCTAATTTGTTTGATTTATTTTTTCACTACTAAATACAATTAATTACTTTGAGTCTTGGGGTTTAAAGTGCAAGTTAAAAAGCTCTGCCGAAGCATTTAACAGCTACCCGTAGGAACGCGTAAAATCCACTTTGAGGATATACAGATAGAAATAAAGCAGAAATATAGCAAATTAAATTCCCAAAACCACAATGGAACTTTCCTATTTGAAATGTCCATTGTGCTATGGATGCCCCTGCCAGTGTTGGTTACAGCAAAAGTCGAAATGTTCTCAACCTTTGGTCGCAGTGACGAGTGTCAATTTCACAAACCCTTGCATTTTTCCTCTACTTCAATGGATTGGCAGTGTAAACTCTTGTAGATGCCCTTAGGTTGTGAAAAACACTAGTTTCTAATATTAAAGTATAGGTCTTGTCATGAATTACACTCCTTGTGCTTTAATTCAGTTGCAATACATTTATGCTGCCACAAGATGGTATGGCTCCTTCACTCATTACAAAGTACTCGCTGTAAAGTTTGCAGCCTAAAGCAGTGCAGTCACTGGAACTGCTTTTATTGGACGTTTGATTTATGATAATACAAAAACAGTGTGGTATTCTTTTTCATGTGAATTTTGTGACCAGAACTCGCTCTCCTCTATCATCTGCCCGATCCTCGGGCTCCACGGCGTGGCTGAGACCCAGTGGCTCACTGGCAGGTGTTGGTCCTCCTGTCGGCCTCAGCTAAGGGAACTTCACTGGGCCTTTGTGCCCGCTTCAGCCTGGCTCTGCTGTCCCGCTGGCAGATGGCATCAAGCTGCGGGTGCCTCTCCCAACTATAATTACCAGCTT
Source organism: Myxocyprinus asiaticus (assembly GCF_019703515.2). Lineage (NCBI taxonomy): Eukaryota > Metazoa > Chordata > Actinopteri > Cypriniformes > Catostomidae > Myxocyprinus > Myxocyprinus asiaticus. The sequence continues at coordinate 17,976,540 of NC_059368.1, forward strand.
CAGCTACAGATGGAGACAAGCAGGCGCGATGGTCCTTGTATCCTCTGTGGCCTTCACCAACCTCCGCAGTCTGCCCTGAAAAGCCTAAACAGGCCTGCTGCTAGGACAAACCTCCACATATCTCATCAACTGCTAAAGTGTCTGTGAGCTTCCCACAGATTAAATACTGTGTAGATGTTCCATGGCCTAGTGTAAAATCAGACATGCAGTATTAGTTTAGTATTACTTTATTGATTGTTATTTACACAAAGCAACATTATCAATAAGCTCTTTGCAGCAGTACCAGTTGATAAAACAATTTAAACTTTTAAAGGAATGACTTTTAAAGCATAACAGAAATGAACATTCTGTTATCATTTACTCACTCATGTCATCCCAAACCACTATTATTTACTTTCTTCAGTGGGACACAAAAGGAAGAAATTTTGAAGACTGTATTGGTTGCTCTTTTCCATGCAACAATTATAATGAATGAGGACTGAGGCTACAAGCTACAAATGGATGCAAAGCACAATAAATCATAAAAGTTGTCCATTGTAATTGTGTGCTATTTCAAGTTTATGAAGCCATACAAAACCTTTGAGAAACAGACCATAATTTAAGTTGTTATTCACAGAGTTAATGAGAGAAGTAGTGATTACTGATTTGTGAAATATATATATATATTTTTTTTAATCTGATCTTTTCAGTGAATCTGGTTCACAAAACCTGTCTAAACTATAAAGGTTTCTTGTTAACAGACTGATCCAAATCTCGAGTGCTTTACTGACTCAATCCAGTGATGCTGTTGATTATCAAAGACTATTAATGAATTATGACTTAAATGTTGTTCTGTTTCTCACACAAAGCTATTGTATGGTTAAACAATTGTATGTTTTTTGCAACTGTAAGAACAATTTGTTGGTTGAACTACAATTAATTTTCATATCGCTGTGGGGGGGGGTCTGCTCTTCTCATGTCATCTCAGAGATGTTATGCTGCCTCTCAGACATCCTAAAATGGACAGCAACTCATCACCTTAACCTCAGCTTTGATAAGTCTGTGCTACTTTTGCTCCAAGCTACAGTAAGCACTCCCCCACTCTCCCTCTCCAGTCTCTGTTGAAGATCAATGCTTCCTGGTTCATTAAGTGGTCCTTGATAACCAACTGATCTTCACTGATCATACTGCAGTAACTGCACAGCCCTGCTATAAAAAATCCAGCTTAACCAACATGCAATTCCCATGCTGGTCTAAGCTGTTTAATGCTGGTTAGTGCTGGTGTGGGGCTGGTCTAGCTAGCGGAGCAGCATAGCCATGCTTTTCAACAGCAAATCCCAGCTGGTGAAGTTGGTTGACCAGCATGGTCTTTCAGGTGAAACTGGTTTAGCTAATTAAAAAGCCTGGTAGGGTCACCAGCACACAAAACTCAACTTAAGCTGGTGACCAGCAATGCTGGATTTTTTAGCATGCAGTTCTGCTGCTTTGTGCTGCAATGCACAGGGAATATCCAGATCCTGAACTCCTGTGTTATCTCTTTGACTAGCAGGCTGTTATTCCCTTTTTCCTGACCTGCCTGCATCTTTCAATCCCTTGCATGCTTTCAAAATGAAGGGCTGCATCCCAATTCACATACAAGTGTCTGTACTTTGGCGATGATGGGAAAGTCCATACTTTTTAGTGTGTAGAAAGATAGTATACACCAGTATTGGGACATGACTATTGTGTCGCTTAATTATGTGTTGGTGAGCAATATTAGCTCAAAAACGTACTTTGTACTTTTGTATTTGTTGGATCGTACAGGATGTGGCTAAGTTCTTTATTTTGTATCTTGTGCAAAAATGCCACAAAAGACTCAATGCGTATTCTTATTTTTCTGAAATGACCTTGACTATGCAAATTATTTTGGTAAGAAAATAAAAATAAAAATGTTGGGTGCTTTTCACCAGCAAAACCCAACTGGTGAAGCTGGTTGACCAGTATTATCTAACAAAGCAGGTTAAGCTAGTTTAAAAGCCTGGGTGAAGACACCAGCACACCAGCATCACATGCTGGGGTACCAGTACCCAAAACACAACATAAGCTGCTGACCAGCAATGCTGATCTTTTCAGCAGGGTTGGAAAAATAAGTATATAAAATGTAAGCAATTTCACTGGTGGACCACACTGTAGATCTCAATAAATATCCAAACTACTTCTATGCACAACAGCCCAAATTGTTTGTACCTGTCCCGCTTGATTACTTGGTTGCCGTGTTAGTAAAAGCTCTGTAAGATGAATGTCTAAGAGTGTTTTAAAGTGTGCCTAGACTAGCGGGAGTTGGGTTAGTTCTCATGCCCAGCTGGCTCTTCTCTGAATCAGACGTGGCTCTGCAGTAACAGATGGGGACTCAGGGGAGACTTTGAAAGAAACACGCCTCACATATCAGACGCTCTCTGCTCCAGATCCACACTACTCTACACATGTCCCCCTTCAAGATGCACCCTTAGTCCTTGTGGAGTACAGCTATTAAACATTTCTTCATTAACTCATTTAATATATTAAATATGACGTTACTAATTGGATAGTTGTGTCAGCACTTTGGGGAAATTTCAGGGGGGAGTGAAATTGTCTTTCTGTACTTTACAAATCTAGCACACATAAAATTAAATAATATCACACTAGCAAGAGTTTATACAACAGTTTCAGAAGCAAGAAGGACTAACTGTTGTATAAAACCTGAAACATATTCTAGGCAAGTACAGTACATGAATTCAGGTGCTTCTATTGCATCATTGCGTTACAAATTTGTCAGACTGCCATTCATGACATAAAGCAAGTGTGCACTGCATTCTCAAAGTTGCCACAAGGGTCTCTATATCAGACATTAGTGAGAACTCTGTTTCTACAGTGAGTTTTCTCTTTCAAGCCAACTACTGTCATGGCAGAGCACCAGTTTGAAGAGAATGTTGCTGAGCAAGTAAGGTAAAGTCAATATATTCATACTGCAGTAACATACCTGAATAATAACACATACAGTTTAATAGTGCAGACTTTTGGAGCATGATCACTCGGGAATTCGGCATGTTGTTTCTGAGTGTTCCAGTCCCTAGGATCGGCCACACTGTGCTGACTTACCGACAAGCGGCATATTCTATTAGACATTTTTGCATCGGTCTGCATGTTTACCTTCCCCTGTGGCACGATCGGTAGTGTGTCACGTAGTGTCAGCAGTATGAGAGACCTGTGTTTAGATCACACGTTTAAACCAGGAAATAATCAGGTTTGCATAATCAGTGACGAGTGTGATTCAGAGGTTGCATTTTTCCCTCAAACATTGCTTTTTTACTCTACTGATGATAAGGTTTAGTTTTGGGGTTTGGGGGTACAGTTTATAAAATATGCATTCCTCTTCACTGTTTTACATGTACAGCTGAAAACAACTTGCTTCACAACTCACTTTTGGCACCCCTCCATGGACAATGCACCTGGAAAATGGAGCTCACACATGCCCATATGCCCAACAACACTTATCGCTTTGGCCACTGGGGGGAGTGTATCACAATTCAGTAAGCAGAGACTGATTTCAGTTAAAGAAAAGTCCTGATTGCACTGAGGAATCAGTCTGGAGTTTTGAATGTAACTCTATCACCCCCTTTAATACTGAGGTGAGTTACCACCACAATAATGCAAGAACACACATTGGTATGTTCAACCGGACTGCGCGTTGGAATAGCATTGGCCAAATGCTCTGGTCTGCATTCGAGTACTTGTGTAAAGTGAATCCACCAACATCACCCTTGAGGGAGTCTTCCCATCCATCCAGGCTGTCACATTCGCTGCTCTCTAAGGCAACATTGCTGGGAGGACCGTGGCTAATAGGGGCTGCAACAGGTCAGGCCAGTTTTGAGAAGGGAACAGGGGGGAAGAGAGGTAGAGGTGACCTTCTTACTGTACCGTTTTAGCCTGGCCAGGCCGGTGTGGTGGAAGGGATGTGTCCGTGGGGAAAGTCAGACAGATGCTGTTTCTCTCGCTCTCTCTTTTCCACCCTGTGGGTGAGACAGAGTGCAGTCTGGCCTGTGCAGCTGCCACCCACACCATCAGGAGCCTGTTCTGCCTGTATCTCCTCTATGACCTACACTCCAAACTTCACTTAGATGAACACTTTTCCACAGACCACACCACGGTTATTGTTGTTTTGAATCTAGTTTTTATTGCTATTTTATTTTCAATTTGTCCTTTTAGTTTAATTTATGTTAGTTTTCACTCTATCATTTTAGTTTTATTTGTTGCATTGTTTTCTAGTTGGTTCATTTTTAGTTTTCCAGTACGTTTTTAAATTTTAGGTTTTTCTTTTACAGCTTCCAAAGTTAAATGAATAGGTCACCCCAAAATTATAATTCTCTTATCAGTTACTCACCCTTATGCCATCTCAAACTCGTATGACTCACTGTCTTCTGCGGAACACAAATTTTTTTTTTTATGGATGTATGATTTTTTTATTAATTTTTTGGTCTATACAATGCAAGTAAAGATTTTTGTCTGTTTCTCACCAAAAACCGATTGTTCCGCTTCAGATGACCTGAATTAAACCATTCGAGTCAAATGGATTACTTTTAAGCTGATTTTATGTCCCTTTTGGAGCATGAAAAAATGTTTTGGACCCCATTGACTTGCAATGTATGGACAAACCCACATTTTATATCTAAAAATTATTTATATATTTGTTTGCGCTCCACAGAAGAAAGTCATACAAGTTTGAGATGACATAATGGTGAGTGATTGAAAATTATCATTTTGGGGTGAACTATTCCTTTAAGCACATATATGATATGCAACCATAGCACCTTTCTCAGATAAGGCTTTTTATATCTGTGTATTGACTGTGGAAATCTGTGCAAGTGTGTTTGTTGATGAGTAAATGTATGGGCAAAAGGGGGGCTGGGAGAAAAAGCCAGAAAGTTGGGGGAAGCTTCATACCAGCTGCTAAACATGACATTTCCTGGCTGGGCCTTCGGTCCCCAGCAGGGGCGACATCTGTGTGCCTGCTTTCATCGCCCTCTGCTCCTCAGGCAAGATGGCTGAACTACCTGCAATAGGGCACAGGCCCCAGAGACAGCCAGCACTCTCTACTGCAGCCAGCCAAAACCTTTCCCATCTGGGCTCCTGTTGCCTGGGGCCTGAAGCCCCCCAGCTGCAGTGCTTACACTTCCATTGGCCCCGTTTGATTCTCCACCCACAGCCCACACTGGTACACACACCAGTCACCTCTGAGCTATTCTCATTGAAATATTGGAGTTGTGGTTTTGAAGGAGCAATATCAGTTAGTGGTGGGAATCAGCAGGGTCCAGGCGATATGATATTACATCGATATCTGGGTCACAATGAGATAATATTGTAATTCTGTATGTTAAGTACATTTTGATTCAAAACTGTGACATATTGGGAACTTTTATTCACTCGTTTCTTTATCGTCTTCAGTGAAAGGGAATAGCCCCCGGAACACCCTAGATTTAATGTTGGCAGATTTCTGAGCATACCATCAGATTAAATCCTGCAGGCACCTATTTTTAGTATTAATCAAACAACCATTTTGAAAAGAAAACCACTCTTTTTTTTTTGTTTTGTTTATCACTGTTCTTAGTTAACTTTAGGCTATTCTTAGTTCTACATTATTATAACTTTTTACCTGAGTAATTACATGACATTACTTGACAACTGAGTAATAACATGACATTGTTTTCATTATGTAGCCTACATTAATATTTAACTTTTTAAATAGGCTGAAGGAGTGTTCATAGCATATTACCAGTTTTTTTCTGTGGTGTCATAATTGGTATCAAGAATCGTGAAATTTTACTGGTATTGGTACAGACTGCTAAAATTTTGGTTGACAACCTTAATGTCCTGGTTACTTTCGTAACCTCCGTTCCCTATCTGTCACTCACTCGACGTTGTGTCGATGTAGTGACACTAGGGGTCCCAATACAAAACGCCACAACTAGCTGAACTGTGTTACGTGGACAGGCAGTGCGAGACGGGCAGACCGCTGTGTGCCTCGTAGCCAGCACACCAGGCTGTCACGTAACCTCCCCCAACGCTCTTAAGAGCGTCGAACGGTCCTTTGGGAACAAGTCGACTGCCCAACAAATAGGGACAGGCTAGCCCAGCCGAGGCCTCTTTCCTCTTTTTTTCTCCCCAAAAAAGAGTGGAATTTTTTAACCGACTGGGGGCCATAAATGTCTACGTCGGGGGGGTGTCACTCCCAAGGGGAAGATACTGCGGAGAGAGGGGGGGGGGGGTATTTTGAGTGGAAATACATCACATGGTCTTACCAAGTCTTGTCGGAAGTATGTCATGTGGAGAAGCCGCATAGTAGGTCCTACCCAAGGGGGGAGGAGTTTCTACAAACATGGTGACCGGGGGAAGAGGGGCCTCTGCCTAAGGAAGACGCAGTTTACCGACAGGGAAAAGATTTAGCGGAAGATATCACATGGGGTCACCTACGGGGAACCAGCACATGTGGAGCACCTCCCCAGTACAGGGCCAAATTAGAACACGTACTGGGCCAGCAGCGAGTCTCTCCGCAAACTCGTCTACCACAGGGCTAAGGAGGAAAGTCATCTAGGGATCACAGCTTGTGAACACAACTGGGGGTCAAAAGCACATGTCTTCACCTCAAGGGAGGGTAAAGGCGCTATGCGCAAGCGATACACCTGGCCAGCTGTCCCGGAACTTACCTGCTCGTACCTGACAATACAGGGATGAAACCGGCTCAAACCGGAGATTGTAGAACCTCACAAAGGTGTTGGGTGTTGCCCAGCCCGCTGCTCTGCAGATGTCTGCCAAAGAGGCGCCACTGGTCAGGGCCCAGGAGGCCACTACACTCCTAGTAGAGTGGGCTCGGAACCCCACGGGGGGGCAACACGTCCTTAGCGTGATATGCCATCATGATGGCGTCAACAACCCAGTGGGCGATCCTCTGTTTGGAGACAGCACTTCCTTTCCGCTGTCCACCAAAGCAGACAAAGAGCTTCTCGGAGCTTCTAAAGCTCTGCGTGTGGTCCAAATAGATGCGTGAAGCACGCACCAGACACAGAAACGCCAAAGCTGGGTCTGCCTCCTCCTGGGGCCGCGCTTGCAGGTTCACCACCTGATCCCTAAAAGGGGTCGTGGGAACCTTGGGCACATAGCCCGGTCGGGGTCTCAGGATCATGTGAGAGTAACCCGGACCGAACTCCAGGCATGATTCGCTGACAGAGAACGCCTGCAGGTCCCCTACCCTCTTGATGGAAGTGAGCGCAGTCAGGAGGGCAGTCTTCAAAGAGAGTGCCTTAAGCTCGACTGACTCCAGGGGCTCAAAGGGAGCTCCCCGTAGACAGCGGACGCCACTGAACCTGGGCGGGTGCCTGGTGAACTGAATCACATAGCCGAGTCGGATGGTCCAGGTCAGCCAATGCAACGGGTTGGAAAGTGCGAGCCTCACATCCAAACTCTGGGCGAGGGGGACCAAGGGGACAATCACGTCGGACATATCGGCAGGTGGGGCCTCGCGGCAGGGCGGAGCCTGAGGCGCCATGTTGAGGGGGCTCGAACCCCGTGGCCATGCTGAGTCCAGAGACATCAAAGCACTTACCTGGCTCCTGATGCCTACCATAAGATTGGTCGAGGAGGGGGGAGGAGGAATATCGTCCCCGCAGTCCATTGGAACCAACCCGGTGTGGGCATGTTTGTGCCACAGCTGGGTGTGCAGGGGCGGGGGGTCCGCCGCTGGAGCGCCAAACCTGCTGAAATGGGACGGTGGACAGTGGTCATGATGACGGCCGTGCGCACCTGACATGTGACACAGGGGACAAGAAAACCACTCTTTTGTTGAAGTTTTGGGTACCGCAGCCTCTTGGGCATGCGGTATCCAAAACTTCAACAAAAGAGTGGTACTCTGCTGCTTCACCGCCGAGAACTGCTGGGCAAAGTCCTCGACGGTGTTGCCGAACAGGCCAACCTGGAAAATGGAGGCGTCAAGGAACCATGCCTTGTCAGCCTCTCTCATCTTGACCAGGTTGAGCCAAAGGTGGCGCTCCTGGACCACCAGGGTGGACATTGCCTGCCTGAGAGACCGCGCCATGACCTTCATCGCCCAGAGAGCGAGGTCGGTCGCCAAGCGCAGTTCCTGCATCAATCCCGGGTCAGAACTAACCTCGTGCAGCTCTTTCAGTGCCTTGGCTTGGTGTACCTGCAAGAGAGCCATGGTGTGCAGGGCGGAGGCGGTTTGTCCAGTGGCACCGCAGGCCTTAGCCGTCAGAGATGACGTAAACCTGCAGGCCCTGGATGGGAGCTTCGGGCGCCTTATCCATCTGGGGGATCACCGAATAATCATTGGCCACCCCACCATCGAGGGTAGTGAGAGCGGGGGAGCTGAAAGATTGGGATCGGGTAGTAAAAGGTGCCCCCCATGATCTTGTCAGCTCCTCATGCACTTCTGGGAAGAAAGGGACAGGGGCTGGGCGTGGCCGTTAGCGGCGCTCTGGGCCCAGGAACCAATCATCAAGCCGCGAGGGTTCAGCAGAGAGTGGTGGGTTCCACTCTAGCCCGATGCTCACAGCTGCCAGGGAAAGCATGTCCATCATCTCCGCATCGGCCTGAGACCATACCCAAAGAAGGAAGCCCAGCTGAAGCCTCTGCGTCAGACTGGACGAGCCCGCTCTCCATTGCTGCCCTCGATAACTCATCATCTTCCCGGGCCCCAAATAAGAGGTCAAACTCGCCCTGAGACGAGCCGGCAATCAAGCGAGCGTGCTGAGGAATGGGAGGTCCGTGGGGGGTTACCCGGCGGAGGTGCTCCCATTGAAGTCCCCAAATCACCCCCAGTGCTAACCGACATGGCCTCATACCCGTAGGTAGAAGGACCGAGGCTGGGAGCCGCTGGGGTGGCTTGCTTTCTTATGAAGGCAAGCCGCGACCGCAACGTTGCCATGGTCATATTCTCTCAATGAGGACAAGACCCATCCACGAACGATGTCTCCGTGTGGGCAGTGCCCAGAAACGTAAGACAGTGATCATGGCTGTCAGAAGCAGAGAGATAATGGCCGCAACCAGGAATAACACACAAACGGAAAGGCATCTTTAAAAAGACGTTCCGTGTGTGCCGCTCTTTTAGGATTGAAAATATCTTTTAGAATACTCTTTTGTTTTGCTCTGCCGAAGCACCCAGGGGCGTTCTCTGCACTCCACGGGTGCAGAGGGGGAGAAGCTGCTGAAATGCACCTAAAAAATCCAGCAGTTTGAGGTGAACGTAGGGAGAATTGAATTCAGTGCACTGAATGCAATCGCTTGGCTCCGAAGAGAAAATCTGAATAAGTGGTTGCATACCAGCTCCTTTTATACCTGTATGTCCGGGAGAGTGGCATGCAAATTCCACTCGCCAATTCCCATTGACCTTTTTTCAAAAAGCAGAGGTGTTTGGGGCTCTCAAGAGTGACCCCTAGTGTCACTACATCGACACAACGTCGAGTGAGTGACAGATAGGGAACGGCCAGATATCCTTACAAATTAAATACATTTTATAGACTTAATCTTACCTCATTCTGAATTGGTCAAATATAAATAATTACGTTTTGATTCTTACACACTTATTGAGTGGTGGACTTTTCCCCAAAAAAATATTCATGTGAGAAATTTAGCTTAAACTATAGATTCTTGGTGTTATAATATTGATAGAAAGCCTATGTTAGATTGAGGTAGAATATAGCAGTAAATTGCCATTTCGATTTTTGCCTCTCCTCCAATATCTATTCATAACATACTATAAATTCCTCACTGCAGCTTTTAAAGTGCTTTAATAAACACATCCACGATTGTGACACTCATGTAGAGGCACAGGAAAAATAATACTTCAGTCAGTACAGAAGTCGCTGGTTACAGGAAAACACGGCATATCTTGCCATTTCCACAGTTCCTGTAACTGTGTACATTTAAACCCACCCTCTCTTGGTTCCATGAGAAGATATAATGACTTATGAGAGAAAAGTGCAGCACAGTTACACATGGGAAAAGATTTTTGATTCTTTACCTTAGTTCATTGAGCCACACTTTCTCACAGAAAATATTGTGCAGCTCACTCCACGCAAATTTTTCCTCACAGATCCCAAAACTCCAGATAAAATTGCAAAACTGAAGCAGCAACAGACTTATCAAAGCCACATGTTGAGTAGGGGACTCTGGTTTGCCACAGTGAACGCCTGGACAATGCGGTTTTGGACAATTCCAGTTTCACATAAGTATGCTGTAAGGCAATGCAGAGTTTCTACCCGGAAAAAGGTTAAAGAAAAAGACAGAACATGTTCCGGGAAGGGCTGCATCAGAGCTATAATTATGAAATGATATTGTAAGTAATTTTAAAGACATATATGAGATGACACATAACATGACAATGGACTTTTTTATCACATCAAGAATTTAGGTTAGAATTCACATGTAGAAATGAAAGGGATCTTCGATCCTGCAACTGATCACTTTTTTTTTTTTACGTTTTTCATCATTTTTAATCACCTTTTTGCCCTCACTGGTTCTTTTTAAATGGTCCTGTGGTGTGACAAATTATTTTTCAAAAGTACAAATATTCCATGTAGTCTCTTAATTAAAGGATTAGTTCACCCAAAAATGAAAATGCTCTCATTATTCACTTACCCTGATGCCATCCCAGATGTGTATAACTGTCTGTCTTCAGCAGAACACAAATTAAGATTTTTAGAAGAAGATAGAGCTCTGTCAGGTCCTTATAATGCAAGTAAACAGGTCCATCCAAAAGTCACATTAAGGCAGCATAAAAGTAATCCATGTGACTCCAGTCGATCAATGAATGTCTTCTTTTTGTGTTTGTGTAAAAAAATAAATCGATAATTAAAATGTTATTAACTTTTAAAAAGCGCTTCCTGCCAGCATGACGCGTCACGTAGCTGTCGTGTGACATAAGCGCGTTGGCAAGTTCGCTCGAGAATTCGGAAGCGGCACTTATTTACAACAGAAAAACAAATGTCATGGGAGAGTTCGGCCATTTCAAACAGCATCAGAGCCCTGGATGGAAGTGGCAATTTAAAGTTAAAAACGTTTTGATTATCGACTTATTTCTTACATAAACCTATCGATTAGCTTCAGAAGACATTCATTGATCAACTGTAGTAATGTGGATTACTTTTATGCCACCTAAATGTGTCTTTTGGAACATGCTGACACCCGTTTACTTGCATTATAAGGACCTGACAGAGTCTTCTTCCAAAAATCTTCATTTGTTTTCTGCTGAAGAAAGACTATTCCTTTAATATGAGGCCATAAAAGCTGAATGTATAATAATTAAAAAAGAATTAGCAAAATGTTGTTTAAAAGGTTTTAGATGGAGCATACTCTAGCATGTCATACCAGAAGTCAGCTAGTCAACTACCCAACCCACCTCTACAGAGAATGTAAATTTAATAGTTACAAAAACATAATTGCCTTGATAGCGATTGGAGGATTTAACAAATCACCATAATGGATATGATACTGGGTTCTTTGACTTTGGCGTCATTGAACCGAAGTGAGCGTATTTAACATGCTGAGCTTTTTGAAACTTGAAACTTTGAGACATCAACCCTCCCTTATCACTTTTAAATTATTCCCAAAACAATTTCAAGCTATCAAAAAATGAACTCTGTAGCCAGGATAACAGATTTATTACTAGTCATTTGCATTTCTAGTCATTAGCCAATCCTTTTCTGTCACCATTCTCAGACAAATATTCAAGCGCATCTGTTTTGAGTTCTCCAGCAAAAACCAAAATCTCTCTCTCTCTTCCACTTTGTTGATTGAGGAAGTTATCTGCAAATTTTCTAATGGACATATTCTGGTGTCTTTCTCTTAGGTTAATGATTTCCTTCTCTCTTCCAAGCCATTTATTCATTTTCTTAAGAGAATTTGGTCTCGCCCTTCACTAAGAGACAATTACTTCTCTGTGAAACTGATGGGACAGTTTGGCAAACAATGGATTTCCTCATGTCATCTCTCAAGGAAAAAGTGTGCTTGGCTCAAAATAAAAAAATATAACACTGTCACAACATAAGGCAAACCCACAGCCTGTGAAGAACAGGCACCAAGCCAAGCACTTTTATGAGAGAGGAGGACATATTTATGCAGTACTTACACTAATGGAAGTACATTTAAGAGGTAAAAGCAGGGAAATGCATTCCATTTTCTCCTTAAAATTTCCTAAAAAAAAAAAAATTTAAATGAAAACATCCTGGTTACTTTCGTAACCTCTGTTCCCTGATGGAGGGAACGAGACATTGTGTCGATGTAGTGACACTAGGGGTCACCCTTGGGAGCCCCAAACACCTCTGATCTTTGAGAAAAGGTCAATGGGAATTTGCGAGTGGAATTTGCATGCCACTCCCCCGGACATACAGGTATAAAAGGTGCTGGCTCACAACCACTCATTCAGGTTTTGTGCTGAGGAGCCGAGACAAGGTCCCGGCCATTTCAGCGGGTAGTTCAGTGTTGTGGCAAGAGGGACACAACGTCTTGTTCCCTCCATCAGGGAACGGAGGTTACGAAAGTAACCAGGACATTCCCTGTCTGTCACTCACTCGACATTGTGTCGATGTAGTGACACTAGGGGTCCCTATACAAAACGCCACAATAAGCTGAACTGTGTTACATGGACTGGCGGTGCGAGACGGGCAGACCGCTGTGTGCCTCGTAGCCAGCGCACCAGGCTGTCACGTAACCTCCTGCAACTCGGGGACAAGTCATCTGCCCAAAAAAATGGGGACAGGCTAGCCCAGCCGTGGCCTCTTCTCCTCTTTTTTCTCCCCAAAAAAGAGTGGAAATCATTTTCCGACTGGGGGCCATAAGTGTCCGCGTCAGGTGGGTGTCAAGGGGAAGACACCACAGAGACCACACCCTGCCCAGAGGAGAAGTCCCGTGGTAGGTCCTACCCGAGGGTGGAGGAGCTCTACAGACACTGTGACCAGGGGCAGAGGAACCTCAGCCCAAGGAAGACGCAGTTTACCAACAGGGAAACCATTTTGTGGAAGATACATCACACGGGGTTTCCTACGGGGAACTAGCGCATGTGAAGCACTTACCCCAGTACAGGGCCTTGTTAGCACACATACTGGGCTGGCAGCGAGTTTCTCCACAAACCCGCCTGCCACAGGGCTAAGGAGGAAGGTCATCCAGGGTCCAACGTTATGAACACGACTGGGGGTCAAAGCACACGTCTTCACCTCGGGGAGAGGAAAGGTGCTATGCGCAAGTGGTACACCCGGCCAGCTGTCCCGGAACTTACCTGCTCGTACCTGACAACACACAGGATGAGACCGGCTCAACCTGGAGATTGAAAAACCTTGCAAAGGTGTTGGGTGTTGCCCAGCCCACTGCTCTGCAGATGTCTGCTAAAGAGGCACCATTGGTCAGGGTCCAGGAGGCTGCCACACTCCTAGTAGAGTGGGCTCGTAGCCCCAAGGGGGGCGGCATGTCCTGGGCGTGATATGCCATCACGAGAAAGAAGGTTCTTCCTCAGGGGCATTCGCCAGGGAGGGGCTGTCACGAGGAGCGTGAGGTCCGAGAACCAAGACTGGGTGGGCCAGTAGGGTGCTGCTAGGATGACCTGCTCCTTGTCCTCCCTGACCTTGCACAACGTCTGTGCAAGTAGGCTCACTAGGGGCAACGCATACTTGCGCAGCCCCAGGGGCCAGCTGTGTGCCAGCACATCTGTGCTGAGGGGAGCCTCGGTCAGAGAATGCCAGAGCGGGCAGTGGGAGGATTCCCGGGAAGCGAACAGGTCTACCTGCGCTTGACCGAATTGACTCCAAATCAGCTGGACCACCTGGGGGTGGAGTCTCCACTCTCCCCTGAGCGTGACCTGCCGTGACAACGCGTCCGCTGCGCTGTTGAGGTTGCCCAGGATGTGAGTGGCTCACAACGACTTGAGTCGCTGCTGACTCCAGAGGAGGAGACGGTGGGCAGGTTGCGACATTTGACAAGAGCGCACGCCGCCTTGGCGGTTGATGTATGCTACTGTCGCCATGTTGTCCGTCCGGACCAACACGTGCTTGCCCTGGATCAATGGCCAAAACCTCCGCAGGGCAAGCAACTCGAGGCAGTTGATGTGCCAACGCAGTCATGGGCCAGTCCAAGGATCGGCAACTGCACGCCCGTTGCACACGGTGCCCCAGCCACGCTTGGAGGCATCCGTCATAACCACGACACGCCTGGAGACCTGCTCTAGAGGAACCCCTGCCCATAGAAATGCTTGGTCGGTACAAGGGCTGAACAGATGGCAGAAGACCGGCATGACGAGCACGCGGTGTGCCCTGTGGCGCCATGCCCATCTCTGACTCGAGCCAGTGCTGAAGCGGTCTCTTATGTATCAACCCGAGCGGCATGACCACCACCGAGGACGCCATATGCCCCAGGAGCCTCTGAAACAGCACTCGCTTGTGAGGCGCACCATCATTGAGACTGAGTCTAATTCCATGCCGAGAAAAGAGATGCTCTGAACCGGGGAGAGCTTGCTTTTTTCCCAGTTGACCCGAAGCCCCAACCGGCTGAGGTGCCTGAGCACCAGGTCACTGTGCGCACACAACAAGTCCCGCAAGTGAGCCAGAATCAGCCAGTCGTTGAGATAGTTGAGGGTGCGAATGCACACTTCCCTTAATGGTGCAAGGGGTGCCTCTGCGACTTTCATGAAGGCGTGAGGTGACAGGGACAGACCGAATGGGAGGACTTTGTACTGGTATGCCCAGCACTCGAAAGCAAACTGTAGGAAAGGACTGTGTCGAGGTAAAACCAAGACGTGGAAGTACGCGTCCTTTAGGTCTACCGCCGCGAACCAATCTTGATGTCAGACGCTCGCTAAAGTGCGTTTTTGCGTCAGAATCTTGAATGGGAGTGTAAGGCCTGGTTCAGAACTCACCGGTCCAAGATTGGCCGCAACCCACCGTCTTTTCTGGGTACGTTGAAGTAGGGGCTGTAAAACCCCTTCCTTATCTGAAAGGATGGGCTCTATCACGTCCTTCCGTAGGAAGTGCCAAAACGAGATTGCGAACTCGCACTGAGACGAGCTGGCAGTCTCATCCCAGTGGGGCAAAGGAGCGTACTGGGGAATGGGAGGTCCGTGGGGAGTTACCCGGCGGAGTGGCTCCCACTGGGGTCCCCAAATCGCCCCCAGTGCTAACCGACGCGGCCTCAAACCCCTAGGTAGAAGGACCGAGGCGGGGAGCTGCTGGGGTGGCTTTTTCCTTTAAGGAAGGAAAAAACCTCAACCGCAACGTTGCCATGGTCACGCTCTTGTAGTGAGAACATGACCTGTCCACGAACGCTGTCTCAGCGTGGGCAGTGCCCAAGCACGTAAGACCGCGATCGTGGCCATCGGAAGCGGAGAGATAACGACCGTAACCAGGAAATACACACAAACGGAAAGGCATCTTTAAAAAGACACTCTCCATTAATGCCACTCTTTTAGAAGGGAAAATATACTATTTCAGTAGGAAGAATATACTCTTTTAGCTGCTGAAGCGCCCAGGGGCATTCTCTGCACTCCACCGGTGCAAGTTGGGGAGAAGCCGCTGTAATGTGCCGTAAATCCAACAGCTTTTCTAGGTGACCCGTCCCATTGGCCTTTTCTCAAAGATCAGAGGTGTTTGGGGCTCCCAAGGGAGCGTAGTGTCACTACATCGACACAACATCGATTGAGTGACAGATAGGGAACCAAAATTCAGTTTAAATGGCCCAAAATCTTACTTAGCAATGGTAATGCCTCATGAGATAGCTGCAACATGCCTAGGCCTACAAAATCATGCTGTAAAATTAATGCTCTAAAACTAATTGCAAATAATCCCTACTTGTGGGTATACAACTTGGCTTACAACCATATCTGTTTGTGCATCTTTCCTTAAAAGTTGAATTTTTTTTTGTATTTGTTTTTTGTTTTTTTGTCCTGCTTAATGTGGATAGCACCATATGTATGTAAGCCATTTGCTGGTTGACTTCCTGAAGAGTGTAAACATGTTGCCTCTGAGGTTCTATCAGAAATATGTTCTTTTAGTTTAAGAATCCTAACCAGCCCGACACAGCAACATTGGCTCAACCAATGGCATAAGTTTGGGCCGGGACTATCTGTTTGTCTAACCAATGGTAAGGGCAAGTCTTTGGGAAATATGTTTGAAAACAATCTTTTTTTTTTTTGCAATTCCATTTGGTGCTGCTAGTCAGCATGATCAAACAGGAAAATGGCATGTTGCTACCAAATGTTCCAGTATTCTCAAATCAACCCCATTCTGCTGAATTACTGACAAGCGCCATCCCCTATTAGACATTTTTTTATCAATTATAATGACCTTTTCCTGTGGTGCCACTGATAACTGCCTCAGAAACAATTTATCTGGTCCTATAGACCCACAGTGAGATCAGTCTGCTCTAGTGAAGCAAAAATTACACACATCACCTTCACCAAAGCAAGAACAGGACCCCTAGCAGTCTATAGCTGTTAACGCTGATAATTTGTTTCCTATAGTAACTGTTGGGTGTTCAAATGAAGAATAAGTTCCCTAAACGTTTGCTATTTCCTCATTTATCAGACACCACCTGAGTTTGAGAATCGCACCACACCATGCAGCATTAGGCAAAGGAGCTCAAACATTTACCTAGTGAGCGTATTGCTCAACAATAGGACCTCACTAATAATCCTGGGTGGTTTGCATATTATCCTCTATCTGCCCTTTTCAGCTGCCCTGCCAGTGTCAATCTATCAGCAGATTGCACGCACACATGCAAAATACACTTTGGGGTCATCGTGCAGCTGCACTGCTTTGGGCATCCGCATACGATATGCATAGACAGGATCACACATGATGTGAAATATGCAAATGCTTTGCTGCATTGTCCGTACAGTGCATTACTGTTAACTGCGATAATAAATGGGCACCCTTCTGCTAAATAAAGATAGTACATATTGTTTGTCTTGCAAATTACACGAATGATGGTCTGGTGGTCAAATTGTTTTGTATAATGACCGCAAACAGTATAATAAACGGATGTCCCTGACAACCAATCTACTTCATAGCTGTGCAAGTTTCATGTCTCTCATTGCACTCCATGGTCTCTTTCTTCCTAAACAATAAACTAAGTTAAACTTAAATCAATATGTTATGTTCATTTATTTATTAATTCTTAAGCGGTTCATCGCAAGGTCTTGTTGGTGTTTATTTTGCGATAATGGAAGGATAACTGTACATTACCCCTTACATATTAGATAGTTCTTAATCAGAAAGTATCACAGTCAATTGTAGAAAGAAAACTGAGCATACTCCAAAGATCTGTCTTTTCAGGGTTGTCAGGCCTCACTTTGACATTGATGGTAATGAGAGGTTGATTCCTGTTGTGCATCGCGACAAGAAGTAAACTATCAGAGATGGATGATAATCAAAATCCCTGAGTGACAGTGAGACACTTTCTACCAAGGGCACCCAAAGCACAACGTGCTGGCATTGAGCAGGCAGTATGTCTGTATGCTTTCAGTGATCTTTTTTTGTGTTCCTGTTGTTGATGATTGTTTTGGCACATCTGACACATTTCTGTAAGCATTGTTTTCATTTGGCAATTTTAGATAATTAGACAAGTAAGCTCCCATGAACACAAGCTGTGCTCACATTGTACCAAAACATTAGACAGGCACAGTACAGTACACTGGTGAGTGCACATTTATTGCATGGATCATCCTGAGATCTAACAGAAATAACTGGGAAAGCAGGAAAACAAGGAATCTTACCAGGTAATACATATAAGTAACACACCTGCAAACAAAATATAGACATCTGGAAAGATACAGTTAATGTAAAATTACATTATTAAATCATTTTTACATTTTCTGAAAAAATGTGAGTAGTGCTTGCTTGTGCAAATATCTCCGCTACAATGCTAGGGAGTTGGTGGTGGTTGCTATAGTGCATTACCACACAGTTGTAAGAGTTTTATGGGTGGTTGCTAAGGTGTTCTGGGTGGTGACGTACTGGTCTAGTGAAACGTTGGGTTCTTATATGTCTTTGGGACATATAAGTCTATGGGACATTTTCGCCAGTTTTTCCGTGCCTCTAAAGCTAAAGAAGGCTTTCTTTCTCTCTCTAGTTTGGTCTTTCTGGTGAATTTTTCTGGCAGTACAAACCAATTCCCCAGCGTTAAATTAACCAATATCTATATCTTTCTCTGTACATTATCCATTAACCAGTTGATATGGTTGGATGCCAAATTGTAATAGTCACAATGGAAAAGTATGCACTCCCATGTTGCTTTGGTATCCTGGAAAATACAAGTACAGGACAAGGGGTTCTCTGAGCCTGTTCTTATTTTAATGGATCAGAGTACTTTATTTGGTAACCTGACCGCACTGCTGCTGGAGGAGGTCCTTTACTCTGCGCTGCAATATAAAGTTGAAGCACCTCTTCTGCTCACGATGAATCTGCTGATGGCAGCACTAGATGTGCCAGGTATACAATTAGCAAAGTGAACCCACAAAATGCTTACCAGCATGGTGCAATACATTTAGAGTTCAATATATTTTATATCAGTGTCTGTTTAGAAACAGGAATGAAGATTTGGAATTCCAATGAAAAACCATCAGAAAGTTGAGATAATCACATTCTAAATATTAATTAATACAGAATATTATTTCTTTCAGAAATATTAATGCAATTTAACTCTTAAAAAAATGCTCATCATGCTTCAATCTAACTTCTCACTACATCTTCTAAATCAGCTGAGAACACGGATTAATTTTTCTGACTGAAACGTGTAAGGTCATCCTGCAATTCACTTTTTTGTGCTTGTACTGATAATTTAATAAAACACTGTGTAATAATTTTAACACTGACCATGTTATACCCCATGATGAGATGAAACTCTATTAACCATTTAGGGATCCATCCTATAATCTGTAGTAATCAAATAACTAGATTAAATTGCACATTTCAATGTGTAACAAAGAGTACAGTGCATAATCTTGCCATTTGTGCTCTGTGAAAAGCTTTCTCAGTGTTTTTAAAGTTTCTTGAATAAAGTACTCTAACTGTGCTTGCATAACTATAACTGTTGAGTGTTATTATTTCAGAGAAAACCTAACATTTGCACAAATTTAGGGATCTCGGCGTATGAAGTGTAGTTTTCACTTGGGAATGAGGTAATGCTGTGTATTTTGGGAATCTTTGCAAAATAGTCTTGACAACTCATTTAGACAGATAACACAAACATGTTTACAGCAGATGTGATGTTTATAGCATCACAAATGCCTCAACAATGACAGAAAAACACTGCATGGCCTCTTTATTTTTCAATCTTTTTCTCTAAAATAGCTGATAAAGGGTTAGCCATTGTAACTAAGTAAATTCTAAATGTTTTCTGTTAATTGAGTTAAAAAAAAAATAAACTAGGCATATTTTGCAATGTCTTTCACCTGATCAACACAAAGAAAATTATATTTAATCATTTTAAATTTTATGCACCAGTAGATCACTACCTAGCATACTGTATATTTTAGGAAGCCATTTTAAAATGTAAAAGAAATGCCATGGATATTTCCGAGTGCTGACCGTTTGAACTGATTCAAGGAAATGAATCAAGCTTACCAACTGTAATCAATACGATTTTCAAAATGTTGCTTAATTTATCAATAATTTATTAAATGTATCAGTAATATTCAGTATGGCCCAATCTTACTCCCCAGCATGGCAGGAAGACTAATCCTCACTGGCCATTTCCCCACTTTGTTCACTTCACTCCAGCCGCAGATAAGGGCCACATGCAGAGTGCTGGGAGGCTGCTGAAACGTGCAGTTCTTAGACATCCACCATGCCTCTTCTAACTCTCAGGAATGTGAGAGACAGTCTGTGGATGATAAGCAGACAGCAGATGGGAGATTACAAGGTCTCAGGGTGGAAAAAATAAGATTTGCTTTGCATAGAGTCTATTTTCAAGACCTCTGAGCAAACAGAGTGAGAAGCTGTGATTGTTAAATGCTTCAGTAATAGTTCATTGACAAATGATAATGTCAGTCTTATACTGTTCATCCATGTAAGTGATCATGTTCAGTCTGCTGGTCTGCCGCAAAATGAACCCAGAAAGGCTGACCATAAGATTCATGAACCTGACGCAAAACGGAGGGGTGTTCATACTGAAGGGGATTATTTTGAAATAATGACTAGCTGACTGAACATTATCCTGCTTATTACGTAATTTTGTTTTGTGAAAAGAAAGAGTCTGTAGAATTATGCAAGAGACATGAAAGTAGCACAGAGTTGGAGATCAGTTGCCAGAAACAACAGTCCATAATACAGTGGTTATTATACAGAAATATTTGACCACAGAGTATTTCAGAGAACTGTGTAATAAATGGGAAGAAACACGGTAAAACAAGTGTACAAACAGCCTCTGATTCCACCCTGTCTGTGATGGGGAACTCCCTCCTTGTGCTCTCAGTGGCTGATTAGATTATCTGTCTCAATGCCTGCTGCACACACTTTTGCGGATGTCCTTGCCCAGGGAAATGAACACACCATTCCAGGGTGGAGACCAAATCATCCTGGAAATAAAAACAGATTTGAGATAAGCACTCTCTCCTTCTTTAGAGTTAGCTGGAGTCTGTTTGAACTTTTATGTTGCTGCTAAGCACATTTTTAAAATCACCTCTCCTCCTGAAAATTACAGTTAATTAGTAGTGATTTTCATCAGGACCCAAGAGGTCCTTGTAGAGATCCAGGATGCCTCTAAATCACCTCCTCAAGTACATCATGATTACAGCTCTGTGCTGGCCTAATGGTGAGAGTTACATTGAAGTCTGAGCTATTGAGCTACTGTCTTTGTAAAAGGTTTCTACCACAATGGTCCTAAAATAATTTTTCTGGTAGGTTAGAAAATGACACACAGACTCACACATATACTGTAGTACAAGCCCACAAGTTTTAAAGCAACCCACCTGTTCTAACCTAGAAAGATCTTAGCCATTCACAAACTAAATTTTCATTTGTGATTCATTCGTTTTCATTCAAATTTTTATGTGATTCATTCTGTTCTCTGGTTGAATAAAAGGTGTTATGGTATGGTGTGCCAAAAAAAAAAAAAAATGTGTTTAGTGCTGAGAGATGGTAATGTCAACTGTGTTGCCTTGTGAAACATTTGAAATTCAGCTGAATTACACGCTAGTAGACTTTGATCCTGCACTTTGCTGAGGAAATTGCAATCCAAATGTTCAGCAAAGATCATGTTCATACAAAAGTAGGCCTGCGCCAAATCCAGATGCTTGATTCATGGAACAAATCAAATGTGGGTGGTACAGAATTCTGTTACAACAGTGCTAATTTTTGTTTTTATATGACTTATGAGGTGACCTTGTTGCTCTAATGCCAGGTGGCAGAATCTGATCTCTTGAGCTAAAAAAGATTCACTCTATGTGCTTCTAATTCAAATCTATTGTATCTTAGACTTAGGCCACATCTGTACATATACAATTTCCTAACATCATTTCCATTTCCTTATGTTACATTTCCTAACGTAGAGAGCATTTTCAAGATTCTCTGGTTCCGGTGGGAATGCCATTCCAAAAATGCCATTCCAGAGTGGATGAGAGGCGTAAACAGGGCCGGCCCGTGGCACTGGCGACACAGGCGGTTGCTTAGGGTGCAAAATAATGTTTGTTTTTTTTTTGCCAGAAGTGTGCCCTCTCATGACAACTGTGCGCCCCTCTATGCTTGTGTTGTGCTAAAATGAAAGCTACTGCGTTCAGTACTGATAAATGGTTACATAGGGTTATATAGGTGTGTGTGCGAAAAAAGATCGACAGATTGCTCTGCAGCTAGAAAAATCAGTAAAGTAAATGCACTTTTAAAAGTATGTTCCCCAGCTCTGTGAATTCTTATTGAATAGAACACCCATTACATCGCATTGTCATATTTAACTGAAAATGTTGACTATATCGAGAAAACATACGGGTCTAAAATTCTCGCCTAGTGCCAACAGAGTCCTAACCCTAAGCAGCCAAATCAATGCATTTTTAACTGAAAACCTGTTAGTGTTGACGTAGCATCACTTTACAATCGAACTTAGGTTGTATATGTTAACATCTGTTAAGACTATGAACAAATACTGTACTTTTTTTTATGTTTTTTTAAATGTTTAAATTTTAATTTCTACATATAGCTACTAATATATTTTTAACATTAAAAGTTAACATGAACTAACAATAAACAACAGTGCACTTATAATAAACATTAACCAAGATTAGTAAATGCTGTAAAATATTGTAAATTCATTAGCTAATGTTTACAAAAGAACTTTACAATGAAGTGCTATTTAGTAAATAAAGATTTATTTTTAAGTTCACTGTGGTTCAATGACTATCATTTTAAGTTTAGTTTGTGTATTTCTTGCAGACACTCTTTAGCTCTCTAAAAAAAACCACTCTTACTGTAAACATGTAAACGCAAATTAAGTCAATAAATATCTAGAATGGAAGTATAGATAAAGGAAATTTAGCTGATTTGATTGGTGTCTAAAAGTAGATAAAATTAATGACAAGTCCTCCTGCATAGTTTAAGCTTATAATAGTTTATAATATTAATGGCTTCTTCGCCTTCAGCCAAAAGCAATAAAATGGCTTTTTTGTGGCTTATACTTGGCACTTAAATTTTTATCCTGTGTAAGCGTAGCACATTGCCTTTGATATTATCTGGCTATGATAATGCAGTAGAAGTGGATTTCAAACAGTGCTATGATTTTTGGAAAGCTGTGACAGACGCTCTATGGCATAAGGACAGAGGAACCTCACAGATGGTTTCTAATGGCACTTACTCAGGAAACGAGGAGCTTCGGCTTTCACCATCATCGCAAGACAATTATCTAATTATGACAGTGGTGAATCATAGGTGCAGAATATGACCTCTTGTCAGTGTAAATCTCTAAAATGGCACTACACTAACCGAAATGGTGGAAAATAGTTGAAAATATATTGGCAATATAAGGCTAATGGTAAAAACAAAGACTGCACTTTATATAATGGGATGAGATCGTTGTTTTTAATTAAAGATTAAACCCCATATTGTTTAAGGACTGACGTGACATCCCAGAGGAAACTTTTCTTGCTTAGAGGTTGCTCCTTTATACTGTAGCTATAGCTATAACTATAGCTTTATCTTTTGTCTCATATTTATCTCCTCAAATTCAATTAGGAGAAACAAAGATAGACACAAATGAGACCAACTGTCATCATACATTAAGAATATAGAGCTATAAAATCAATAGCATACCATAGATAATTTAATCTTGGAAGAATTTGAGGAGAAATGGGAAATAATTTCTCTGAGGCTTGACTTTGGTATCTTAGCAAATCTGAGCACGGTTTGACACTGTTGTGACCTCTTATGAAACTTTAAAACATGTGCCATTACTGGAGTCTTTTTTCTTTTCTTTTTTTTTTCAGGAAAAAAGAAAATCTGAGAAGCTGGAAACATAAGTGAAAGTCTCGATTTGTCTCATTGCTAATCTATGAGAAACAATTGAGACTAAAATGAGATCTCACTCTGAGACAGTTTTAAAGGATTTTGACATCCACAGAAATCACAGTCTTGTTTTGTTTTTCATTAGATAAACAGTGAGCTACATACTGGCAGCTTTTCAACAGCTTATTGCTTTCCCTTAGACACGTTCAGCAAGCCAAGTTGGTGGCTGGACTGTGTGCAATGTTAGTTTTTATTGTTTCCAGCTGCCTGAATGATGACTGAATATCAGAGAGATGCCACATATCTGGGAGAGTTTGACATTAATTATATCTTTCGGCAATCATCTCTGCTTATAAACTTCCATCAGCAGAGTGCTACCTGTCCCATACAGCCACTCCTGCCTTTTCTATTCAATTTTATTCACATTCCGTTGAAGAGCTCTGGTCCTGCTGTTGCAGACACACCCTTCTGCCTCCTTACACCATTGTGAATTTCAGGCCTATTTATGAATACACATCAGAGTCAGAAATTAACCATTAACCAGGGCTTTAGGCAAAAATGACACCAAAAGTGATTAAAATACCCCACATCTGAAATACCCCATGTATTTACAATGTGTGGGCTAAAAAATGCCCCCGTAATGCAATAATCAGTTATTTAACATTTGATATATTTCATAATATTCTATTCTGCCTATCTTGTTATAAGTTTAATATTTAATATGTATGTATGTATGCTACTAGCAGAGAGTTTATTGTGTTATTATATCTTGGGCTTTTGTACAGTCACTGTTGTGTTTTATTTCATTTTATAGGTAACTGTCATAGTTATAGTGAGATTTTATTTAAATTAATTGAAAGTATTTGACATGTTTACTGAAGTATTTGACATAAAGCATGTCATGCTGTGTGCTTTTATATGGTTTGAATAGAAATATGCCCTAATAAAGGTAATGAAAATTCCAGGAGGCAAACATTGATTCCTTAATTAATTAAATTAATTAACTATAATTAATTAACTGATAAACCAAAGTTATCTTTAGATGTGAACTCCTACAGTAATTACTGTAATCTAAAGTTCCAAAAAATTGGAATAGTGTGGCAGTGGTCTGTGAGACAGCATGTTAGAGAATGCTTAAGAGGCATGCACTCTGCAGAGCACAGACTTCAAAACCTGCAAGAGTAACAATTCAAGGTTGGTGCCCATCTGTTAGATGACCTCTACTGTAAACGCTGGAGGAGAACAAAGGTGTGTGTGTGTGTGTGTGTGTGTGTGTGTGTGTGTGATTGTGTGAGAGAGAGATAAAGAGAGGAGAGGGTTGTTATTGTGTAAAGACCAATATAAAACATATTCTAATTCCAGGCTTTGATCTCATATCTGCCTACAGTTGATCCTGTATTGCTATCTGGTGTGTGGACATCATCCAAGGGTAACCCATATCTGAAAGCTCAATCCCATCAAAGGGAACAAGTGATACTCAAAACACACACAAATACACTCAAAATAATCTCAGTTGTTTCAAATTAGGTGCCTAGATAATAGTATGGCATTTGTGGATATTGTATCTAAAAGTGAATGTTTGTTGCTGAGAATATGCACAAAAACAAGTTTTTAAAAGGTGAACTTTTATTTTGAAACAGCTTCCGGTTTACAGGGCACGCTGGTGCATTTGGCTGCCGCTCTTCACGCCGTTTGTTTGTTTATTTATTTTATTTAAATGGTAGTGCTGGTTTTGGAGTCCCGCTGATTTTAGATTTGAATACATTTTATTGTTCTACGGTTGCGATGTGGCGGGATTATTTTACGCACTTTGGACTCTTGATCTGTGTGTTTTCCCTGGTGGAGCTTTCCTTGCTGTTGCATTGCTGAGGACTTACGTTTCTTTGGGATCGCTGTGGACATGGATTCACTGAGCATGGCTTTCAGGTACACCTCACGCCAGCTATTGAACTTAAAACGGAACTATTATTTGGCAAAAGACACTTATGAACTCTGCCGAAACATTGGCCTGTTGTGACCAAAGCGGTATATCCATCGGAGTTCAGGACGCCGTTACGTCCTTTCATCATGCTCTACCATCTCTGTCACTATGTCTCGGCAAAAGACCAAAAGACTGATTTATACTGGTGCTGACCTCAACAATTTATCATCACTTTCCCACTCAGAACTTAAATCCTTTCCTTCTGTGTCTCAGAGCCTGGTCAATGTGGCATTATTTAATGCACGTTCTGTGAATAACAAGGCTTTGCTTTTATCGGACATCATCACAGACAAAAAAAAAATTGATTTATTGTTTTTAACAGAAACATGGCACAAACAAAACGATAGACTTCTTTTTAACCAGATTACTCCTATGGGTTATGGGCTGTGTGATTTTCTCCCTGGTGGAGGCGGGGGTATCACTGTGTTATATAATCTGCAATATAACATAAGCACTGTGTCTGTACCACAGTTAATGTCATTTGAATGCCTCGTTTTGAGCATCTTTGCCCTGCAAGCAACCATCATCGCTACAGTCTATAGGCCTCCAAAGTCAAATGAAGCTTTTATGTCCAAGTTTGCTGATTTGTTACATTTTCATTTACATTTATTCATTTGGCAGATGCTTTTATCCAAAGCGTCTTACAAAAGAGGAATACATTATAAGCGAATCATCTTAAGGAGACAGTGGTACAAAAAGTGCTGTATTACAAAGTTTCACTAGCATCAGAATAGTAGTATTCAAGACAGAGTACAGTTCAACAAGAATTTTATTTTATTTATTTATTTTTTTAGTGACTGGTTAAGTGCTCATGGAAAAGATGTGTTTTTAGCCGTTTTTTGAAGACAGAAAGTGAGTCTGCTTCACGGATAGAGTTGGGAAGGTCGTTCCACCAATGTGGTACGATGAAACCGAAAGTCCGGGAGAGTGTTTCGGTGCCTCTTTGTGTTGGTTCAGCAAGGCACCATTCCTTAGCTGACTGCAGGCTTCTGGTGGGAATGTAGCTCTCCAGAAATGATTTTAGGTATGCTGGATCAGACCCAGTGACTGTTCTGTATGCCAGCATCAGAGCCATGAATTTGATACGTGCATCAACCGGCAGCCAGTGAAGAGAGACAAGAAGTGGTATAACATTCGCTCTCTTTGGTTCATTAAAGACCAGACATGCTACTGCATTCTGGATCATTTGCAGGGGTCTAATTGCACATGCAGTGAGGCCTGCAATGAGAGCGTTACTGTAGTCCAGTCTAGTTACTGACTGAACAAGAAGTTGTGTGGCATGTTCAGAGAAGAAGGGTCTTATCTTCCTGATATTGTAGAGTGTAAATCTACATAATTGTGTTGTCTTTGAGATGTAGTCTGTGAAATTTAGTTGGTTATCGATGGTTACCCCTAGATTTCTGACCGTTTGGAAGGTGTTACTGTAGTTAAACCCAGCTGCACAGTGATGTTGTGTTCAACAGCAGGGTTGGCTGGAAAGACAAGGAGCTCAGTCTTGGCTGGGTTAAGTTGCAGGTGGTGTTCCTTCATCCAGGCCAAGATGTCTTCCAAACAGGCAGAGATTCGAGCAGTCACCGTGGTGTCGTTGGGCTGGAAAGACATGTAGAGCTGTGTGTCATCGGCATAGCAGTGGTAAGAGAAACCATTTGCCTGAATGATGGGTCCTAGTGATGTTGTGTATATAGAGAAGAGAAGTGGCCCAAGCAATGAGCCCTGAGGTACCCCAGTAAGTAGCTGATGTGACTTGGACACCTCACCTCTCCAGGCTACCTTGAAGGACCTACCTGAGAGATAGGAATTAAACCAGTCAAGCACAGCTCCTGTGATGCCCAGAATAGAGAGGGTGGAGAGTAGGATCTGATGGTTGACTGTGTCAAAGGCTGCAGATAAGTCCAGTAGAATCAGGACGGATGATCTGGATCCAGCTTTCACCTGTCTCAGCGACTCAGTGACAGACAGCAGGGCAGTCTCGGTGGAGTGTCCACTTTTGAAGCCTGACTGATTGTCATCCAGCAGCTTGTTTGTTGTCAATGTTGTCTCTCATATTTAAGAGAATCCTTATTTTTGGGGATTTTAGCATACACATGGACCAAAATAAATCTGTGATGACCAAGGACTTTATGTCTTTACTGGAATGTTTTAATTTTACTCAGTTTGTTAATGGCTCTACTCACAACAAAGGTCACACTTTTGATCTGGTGACTGCAAATTATTCGTTTGTGTCTCAGTTCTCTTCTGTTGATATTGGTCTCTCTGACCACTTAGCTATCTTTTTAATCTGGAATTGCCTCATTCAAGCATGTCCTCTTCTCGCACTGTTAATTTCCAAAAGTGGAAATCAGTTGATCAGACAGATGTTGCCAACTCTGTTGTTTCCTCTTTAAGTGATTTATTTTCTGCTTCCATTGAGGACAAAGTTTTGCAGTTAAATAATGTTCTTGCCTCTAATTTGGATTCCTTTGCTCCTTTAAAGTCACTAATATAATCACAGTAATATCTTCTATGCCCGTTCTGCTCCCGGGTATAATGGCAACCTGCACTTAAAGAAGGCAGATTGTCGTAAAATGGAGCATAAGTGGGGTCTTTTTGGCTTGAATATTTATTATCAATCTTGGAAAGACCACAAGATCTTCTTATTTTGCTCAGATTATTGAAAATAATCAAAGCAATCCCAGATATCTCTTTCACACTATAAACAGACTGCTCAAAGTTAACAGTGGCACCACCATGCCTGTCTCACATCAGTTATGCAAAATTTTATGTTCTAAAATCGACAATGCCTGTAAACTTATTCTTACTCCATCTGTCTCTTCTACCTCACCACTCTGTTTGTCCAGTTTTTCTGGTACCCCTTTTTCTAATTTCTTTCAACTTGACCCTGATTATCTTATTAAAGAGGTATCATGTATGAAAGCCACCACTTGCATACTTGATCCTCTCCCTACAAGATTATTTAAATCTTGTTTTGACTCCTTGTATCCGGCTGTTCTCTGCATAATAAAAGAATCTCTGTGCACTGGTGTTGTGCCAGCAGCATTAAAAATTGCTGCTGTAACTCCAGTTCCAAAAAAGCAACACATTGATTTGGACAATTTAAACAAATTCCATCCTATTTCTAATCTTCCTTTTTTGGCAAAAATCCTAGATCGTGTTGTTGCCTCTCAACTGCTTAATCACCTTACTGTTAATAATCTCTTTGAGCCCCTTCAGTCTGGTTTTCGAAAATTCCATAGCACAGAAACGGCCTTGGTCAAGGTCACCAATGATTTATTAATAGCATCTGATTCTGGCTCACTTTCCATTCTTATCCTTCTTGATCTCAGTGCCACTTTTGATACTGTCGATGACAATATTTTACTCACCTGCCTTGAAACAGTTTTTGGTGTTTCTGAGACCGTTTTAAACTGGTTTAGATCTCTCCAGTCATAGCCAGTTTGTTTCTATGGGTGGTTACAGGTCTGAGATTGGTAGTACATACTGGTGTCCCCCAGGGTTAAACTTTAGGCCCATTACTTTTTAGTATTTATTTATTTCCTCTTGGTCAGCTCTTAAGATCACTGGGTCTTAATTATCACTTTTATGCAGATGATACTCAGATCTATATCCACTCTAAACATGGACCAAATGTAGCTGTTTCTTTTCTTTCAAATTGTATTTCTGGGATAAAAATATGGATGACTAACAATTTTCTCTGTCTAAACCATAATAAGACTGAAGTTTTGCTTCTTGGCTCTCCTCACCAGCTTTGTAAAGCTGGTAATAATTTATACTCCTAGTGCATCCGGAAAGTATTCACAGCGCTTCACTTTTTCCACATTTTGTTATGTTACAGCCTTATTCCAAAATGGATTAAATTCATTATTTTCCTCAAAATTCTACAAACAATACCCCATAATGACAACGTGAAAGAAGATTGTTTGAAATCTTTGCAAATTATTAAAAATAAAAAACGAAAAAAAATCACATGTACTTAAGAATTCATGGCCTTTGCCATGACACTCAAAATTGAGCTCAGGTGCATCCTGTTTCCACTGATCATCCTTGAGATGTTTCTACAACTTGATTGGAGTCCACCTGTGGTAAATTCAGTTGACTGAACATGATTTGGAAAGGCACACAACTATCTATATAAGGTCCCACTGTTAACAGTGCATGTCAGAGCACAAACCAAGCCATGAAGTCCAAGAAATTGTCTGTAGACCTCCGAGACAGGATTGTATCGAGGCACAGATCTGGGGAAGGGTACAGAAAAATGTATGCAGCATTGAAGGTCCCAATGAGCACAGTGGCCTCCATCATCCGTAAATGGAAGAAGTTTGGAACCACCAGGACTCTTCCTAGAGCTGGCTGCCCAGCCAAACTGAGCCATCGGGGGAGAAGGGCCTTAGTCAGGGAGGTGACCAAGAACCCGATGGTCACTCTGACAGAGCTCCAGCGTTTCTCTGTGGAGAGAGGAGAACCTTCCAGAAGAACAACCATCTCTGCAGTACCCCATCAATCAGGCCTGTATGGTAGAGTGGCCAGACGGAAGCCACTCCTCAGTAAAAGGCACATGACAGCCCGCCTGGAGTTTGCCAAAAGGCACCTGAAGGACTCTCAGACCATGAGAAACAAAATTCTCTGGTCTCTTTGGCCTGAATGGCAAGCGTCATGTCTGGAGGAAACCAGGCACCGCTCATCACCTGGCCAAAACCATCCCTACAGTGAAGCATGGTGGTGGCAGCATCATGCTGTGGGGATGTTTTTCAGCGGCAGGAACTGGAAGACTAGTCAGGATCGAGGGAAAGATGAATGCAGCAATGTACAGAGACATCCTTGATGAAAACCTGCTCCAGAGCACTCTGGACCTCAGACTGGGGCGAAGGTTCATCTTCCAACAGCACAACGACCCTAAGCACACAGCCAGAATAACAAAGGAGTGGCTACGGGACAACTCTGTGAATGTCCTTGAGTGGCCCAGCCAGAGCCCAGGCTTGAACCCGATTGAACATCTCTGGAGAGATCTGAAAATGGCTGTGCACCAATGCTCCCCATCCAACCTGATGGAGTTTGAGAGGTCCTGCAAAGAAGAATGGGAGAAACTGCCCAAAAATAGGTGTGCCAAGCTTGTAGCATCATACTCAAAAAGACTTAAGGCTGTAATTGGTGCCAAAGGTGCTTCAACAAAGTATTGAGCAAAGGCTGTGATTACTTATGTACATGTGATTTTTTTTAATTTTATTATTATTATTTTTTATATATATATATATATATATATATATATATATATATATATATATATATATATATATATATATATTCTGGAGTTTCAAAGAAAACTGAAGAATCTTGGAGTGATTTTTGATGCTAGTTTGACATTTGATCCCCATGTGCAGAATCCTGTTAAGACTTCCTTTTTTTATCTCAGAAATATCGCAAGAATACGCCCTATGCTATCTTATTCTCTGGCTGAAAAGCTGATCAACACTTTTGTCTATTTACACACTGACTATTGTAATGCACTTCTTGTTGGGGTCTCTAAATCCACACTTAACAAATTGCAATATATACTAAATTCAGCAGCTAGGATCCTGACCAGAACAAGTGACCACATTACTCCTATTTTGAAATCCTTGCACTGGCTCCCTGTCATGTTTCGTGGTGATTTTAAAATACTTATGCTTACATATAAAGCACTGCATGGTCTGGCATCTCAGTATTTGTTTGATCTTTTAACAATATGCACTCCAAAGCATAATCTGCGCTCCTCTCAATCTGGTCTTTTGGCTGTCCCTCAAACTTGCTTACATTCCATGGGTGACAGGGCTTTTTCATCTTATGCTCCTAAATTGTGGAATTCACTTCCAGTTGATATTCGAGAAGCACAGACTTTGGGCATTTTTATATCTTATCTAAAAATATACTTCTTCAGGTTAGCTTTTACTTGATTATTTTAGTTTTGTTTTTATAATTTTATGTTGTGTATTCTCATATGCATGTTTTATTGTGTTTCTGATTTATTATTGTATTTTGATGTGCATGTTTATATTTCATTAATCCTAATGTTTTGTATTAATATATGTATGTTTTTACTGTGTAAAGCGCCTTGAGAAACTACTTTTAAAGGCGCTATATAAAATAAAGTTTATTATTATTTTTATTAATAACATGCCGCGAGATGCTGAGAAAACATTGAGAAGTATCACAGCGGTCATATAGTTCAATCTAGGGCATAAGTTTTTAAAAAAACAATTATAATCTGTTCAAATGGTTGCAATAGTTCTCAGTTGTTTCAAATAAAGTGCCTGTTTAATAGTGAGACATTTATAGATATTATATCTACAAGTGAATCTTAGTTGCTGAGACTGAGGTGACATTCACACAGGATACGATGACGTTTCTACTCTGAGAATGACCATTGCTCCATGAGTTTTTTTTTTTTTTTTTGTCTGCCGGTAGAATAAATTAATTAATAGGTATTAAAGGAATGTCATAATCAACATTATGCCACAAATGCTGTCGACAGAGCTTAACTTGTATTAAACCCAAAATATTCCTTTAAGTGATTGCTAAATAACCTGTTTTCTTCATGAAGATTGACAAGTATAATTGTCAAAACTTTATTGATTCAATTAAAATTGATTCAAATACAAACATGGACTTTACAAATATACATTTAATGTTAATTCTTCCTCAAAAGTTGCCATTCATTTGGTTGAAACTTGACCTCACCTCCACATAGGACAAAGGGAGCAGCCCTACCCAGAGCATGCAGAAATTAAGACTGATGAAAGATATAGACCCACAGTGGACATACTGGTGAGTTGAAGACAGGATAGATAAATTAGGTCAAGCCTTTGTGGTGAGCAGCCAGTAAGAGTGACAGCTCCATTACCCAGAGGTGGGCAGATGCCCGCAGCATGCAGCTGGGGCAGGTGGGGGGAAGGGAGAGAGAGTGGGGCAGGGAAAGCAGGTGTTCTCCCTATGGGCAACGCCCTCCCCATCCACAACCACCAGCACCAGCCCCACAGCCAGGCACACTCCCCATGACACCCACATATGGGCTCCCCACCTGGACATTCAACCTACCACAATCAGCTGAACACCAGGGGAGGAAAACTTCACTACAGTGCACATCAAGCAAAAGACACATATGAGGGATAGACTAGTCATTGTAGAAGCCATATTTATTTATTTTTTAGATTTAAAAATGAGGCTGTGAGGAATGGATGAACAGTCTGTTCAGTGGGTGGTACTTTTTAATACTTTGGTGCGGCAAAACTGACAAAACTTAAAAAATGTGTCATGTTAAATTATTCTATTTGACTAAAAACTCTGGAAAACATAAGTTGTGATAATTATACGTGACCATGGACATTTAGATGATACAGCCCATTGAATGGACTGCACATCCATCCCTGAAAGCCTAATTTTCAATCGCAAGAAAATAAATAAGGTGTCTTCCCTGCCTAAGGTCTAGTTGTTCAGCCTTGACACCAATTTGTAGTCAAACCTCGAGGCTAATTTGCCATGGGTTCCTTTAGGAATTTCTTAAGAGTTTTTAAAATAGGCATTTTCAAATTACAAGTAAAATAAGATCTGTGGTGAAAATTTGTTCTAGAACATAACATAACTCAACTGTCTATTTTAAAGCTGTCGTGTCTTTTAAAAATGCATGTTGCTAACCAGTTGCTAAATATGGACTACAACAGTCATCCATTTCGTAAAGCATGTTGCTTACATGCTCATGGTAGTTGTAGTCCTTAATTAGAATTATGAGAACAACATGCATTTTCTTAAAACACAGTAAGTAGCTTCAAAATTAACATTTGGGGTACGACTGTGTGTGATTTATAGAACAAAATGAGGAAGTCTCTTCAAGTAATTTTAACCTCAGGCCTTATTTTACTCATAAATAAAAAATAAAAAAAATAAAAAATAAAAATATGAAATTCCTGAGGTAACCAATGACTCGAAAATGCTTATTGTGTCCTGGGTTTTTGGACTACAACCTGAACAGCAATGTTGTGGTCAAAGACAATCAAAAGGAGATTTCAAAGAGTTTTATTATAATCATAGAGTATTTTTATACATATAACTGATATATGGCCATACATGAACATAGAAAACTGTAGTTAATATATTTCGACATATACTGTACATTTTTAAATTCCAATTTGATTTGAAAAAAACATGGTACATATATGGAAATGACCATTTTGGTAGTATTTTGATGATGGCTGAGTATATGACCATTTTTTTATATCAGTGAAAACCATACATGAACATACAATAAACTGTATGTGTTTTATGTATACTGCATATGGTACATCTGATTTCTGTATGGGTTGTGTGGTCAGAAATTGCAGCAGTTTGGGGTTGTTGCTGACTTGGGTGGGGAAACCCAAAGAGCCTTAGGTGCAACTGGCACTACAAAAACACCTGCAGTGTGTGTATGTGTGTGTGTGAACTTATTTGTTTGCTCTCATTGGAGGTCAGCACTAGCTCTTGACATGGATACAGATTGCTGTCACAGCTCCACAGATCTATCACCTGCGATGAAAGCCACAACTGTATTAGCTTCCTTGTACATTCTTTACTAACAGCTGGGTGTGACCTCTTCCCTGCAGTTTGAAAGTATATTTCCACATGAGTCTCAAGCACATGGCTACCTGGAAGAGGCCTGAGGTCAATTCAAATGTCATATCTAAATCTCTCCTTCAACGATCCCTCTGATTCCCACCTTTGATGTTTCGACACTGTACTGGGGCAGCAGGGCAAACAGCACCTGTCCTGTGAATAATGCCTGTGGCATCTCTCAGACTCAAACCAAAAGAGCATGTAAACAAATGCACCCTTAAGCCATCACCATTGGCTGGGTTTGCTGTGCTTGATGTACAAGCATGTAACTCTCACTTCTAGAAGTCTCTGCTCAAAGTTGTAAACACATATTTATTGACCGTACTTTTCTCTCTGCCTTCTCCTCCAAACACACAGAAACAAGAAAATAGAGGGTACACAGCCAAATTGTGGGGCCATAAGTTGATATGGGAAATGGCTGTTTCTCAGAATGCAAACTGACTGAAAACTGGCAAGACTTCAGGAGTACTCTGGATTGAGAAAACACGTTCTTCTACTCACATTTTCCTGAAACAGCTGAGAAAAGGACATCATCCTGAAATTCTATTCGTTTTGGCTTGTGTACTTCAGTAATGGGCACAGGGAGAGCCAGAAAGGCTAGCTCTTAGTTGAGTGTGATGCTCCGAGGGATGCCATTCAGTCATGTAAAGCTAGACACACTCCTTTGTGTTTGCACCAATGTTAGTTTCTGGAGAAAAAGGTCAAAAAACACTCACTGCTGTGTATAATAACTGGTTAATTTTGTTACGTTATTAATCATTCTTTTATTTTGTTCTAACCGGTAACCTTTTGGAAAGGAGGCTGCGGAACTTCTAAACCTGAACGAAAAAATATAGTTTTTGCTCAAAACAAACTGAAATGAAAAACATTTAGTTTTTAGTCCCTGTTTTTAAGCTTTTGCTAGTTAATAACATTTCAAATGTAGCATGTCAATTTGGCTCAGAATTTCTGTTACATCATTTACAGGTTAAGGCCTAAACTACAGTTGTTTTTTATGGTATATTGGAAGACTAATTATTAAAGTGATTATTCACCCAAAAATTTTACTCACCCTCATGTAGTTCCAAATCTATATGCCATATTTCTCCGGTTTAACACAAAATGAGATGTTTAGCAGAATTTCCATGCTGCTCTTTTCCATATAATGAGAGTGAATAAGAGACCAGGGGCAGGATTCATGAAATGTCCTTAAGAAGAAACAACTTCAACTACCATTTTTTTTCCTTCTTATTTTCAAACGTAAGAATATTTTAGAAGAACTTTAGAATATTTAGATTTTTTTTTCTTAAGATTGGTCTTTAAAAAAAAAAAAAAACATTAAAATAATTTAAATTCTGGAAAAAAAAAGAAAAAAAAATGTTAAAAGTCATTGTAAATAACATCTTGTGCAAACCCACGTCCACAAGTGTCCACAAATTTAAATTAATTTAATCCAACTGAATACTGTTCATAAGACTCTAGACTGTCATTTAAGGGTTAAACTTCTGGCGCACCGCATCACTTGACACAGCAGCATGACGTCGATTTCCATGAAGTTTTTTGATTGAAACCTCTTTGGTTGTAAAAAGTTTCATTTGATGTGCCGCTTTAAAAAATCCATTCATTTTTCGTGCATCACACACTGATAAATATGAAGTCCACATATGTGGAAAATGGGAACTTATTACCTGAAAAGTTGAAAAAACATGTTATTTTGAATATATGGGTCATTTCACTTTATTTTAATATACATTTTGTTATATTTTATTTTGTTATCACTGTACAATACGGTTCTATTCATTAACATTATTAAATTCCTTCCTGTATATTTACTGTGCATTTTCACATTGAGAATCAATGTATTCATCCAAAAGCTGATAAATGTTGCTTTTAGAGGCTTTATATGGAGTTAGGATAAAAATAAGGTGCATTTTGAACTGTTCTGAGACCAGTTCAGACAGACAGCACTCTGGAGGTTAAGTCATTCACTAAATAGAGAGCAAGGAAGCATACTACAGCTTTCTATGCAGCCAAGTGCATTCACTTCTAAAATCCGACCAAACATTCAGTTTCAGGCTGCAGATGATGTTCGGACCACTCAACATGTTTGGCAGACATGGGAAAATTATAATCAGTACATAAATTCAGAATTTTATAATGCAGAATGTATTTTAACATAGTGATTGGATGATGCTGGCCATTACTTTGAAAAAGAATCGTTTGTTCATCTTTATAGATAATCAGCTGTAATGCTTATCTAATACTCCTAGAAACATAATTAACAATTTGATGGGAAAAGACTTTCTATAGCTTGCTATTATTTAAAAAATATTCACAACTTAGTTCTGCTGTCCACATATGTGGACATCAATTTGTAGGAAAACTATTTGCTCTAGATTATTTTTATTTATTTTATTTTTTTTGTGCTTGTTTATTAGGTGCTACTAGTTACAAATCAAAAAGGGAAATGGAAAATGCACACAGCAGTCATGCAGGGGTCTCAGGAGGTTAAAGTTAGGATAACCTCACAGTTGTCTTTAATCTCAAAAACCCTAACCATTTACATAAAAATAAAATAAAAAAAAATCTCAAGGTGTTTGCTACTTAGAAAAAAGTTTAATAAATGTATTATTCAGTTTTACCAGTGTTTAAGTATTTAATTTGTTGAATTAGTCAAGGCAACCTCATGAGCATGATTTATAATCAGAAAAATGTCAAATGTCATTTTATTCTTCTGATTAACAGTTTTTATTGATTCACACAACTGACAAAGAAAAGCAGAACATATATTCACAGAATCAACATTCAACCCCCATTATTGCCTTTCACCCTCCCAATCCCCAACACCACCCTGACCCTCAACAAATATTCCTGTGGTCACACTTGAATATTCACACACACACAAAAAAAAAAAAGAAAAAAAAAAGAAAGAAAGAAAAATAGATTAAAAAACAGATAAATAAATAAAAAAATATTCATACACACTGAAAACTAAACTTCTCTCTCCACTGCCCCTCCCCGAGTGCCCTCCAAGAAGGCCAAGTAGTTGCCCCATTTTTTATTAAATGAATCTAAATTGCGTAGCTTTCTACATGACATTTCCTCGAATGCAGCCACCCTCCCCATCTCTGTGCACTACTCTTGAAATGAGGACGCTCCAGCCGACTTCCATCCTCTAAGAACAATCTGTCTGGCTAGGACCTAATTTTTATATATTTATCCCCTATATTAATGACCGCCTCATTGCCTAAAATACAGATTCTGGGGCAAAATTACATTTGAGTGCCCAATACATCACACATAAATCTCTGAACCCTCAACCAAAATTCTTGGATCTTAACACACCACCAAAAAACATGGGTTGTGTCTTCTTCTGATTGGCATTGCCAGCAGGTGGATGTGTCCAAGAATCAATTTTAAATCTTAAATTGCATAAGACGCACCCTTGCATCTCTAGATGCAGACTTGACGTTTTTTAGAATCTTAGCCCACACTCCCTCCTCCAATACCAAGTGTAAATCTTTCTCCCATAATCTCTTGAGAGAAGTTAAAGCTTCATCCCCCAGACTCTGAATTAGCAGGGAGTAATACAC
The DNA here is from genome assembly GCF_019703515.2 of Myxocyprinus asiaticus. Classification (NCBI taxonomy): domain Eukaryota; kingdom Metazoa; phylum Chordata; class Actinopteri; order Cypriniformes; family Catostomidae; genus Myxocyprinus; species Myxocyprinus asiaticus. Next base: position 18,014,186 of record NC_059368.1, read on the forward strand.
TGATGCCTCATGACCTTTTCCAAAAGCAGTAATCACCACTCCCAGAGTATCTGCCGCTTTAGGGGGGTGTATGCTACTCCCAAAAATAGTACAAAGCAGGTGGCGCAGCTGTAAATACCTAAAGAACTGAGATCTGGAATCCCAAAATGCTGAACCAAATTTTCAAAGGATCTCAACACTCCACTCTCATATAGGTCACCGAGCGTATTAACCTCCCTCACAATCCACTCTGTCCAGCAGAAAGGGGACTTATTATTACATCTAGTTGGGTCAGAGACGAATAATAAAATATCATCTGCATAAAGCAAAAGCTTATGCGCCACACCTCCCGCAATTACCCCTGGAAAAAAAAATGTCATTTTATTCTTAGGGGCCATTTACACGACAATGTTTTCAACTAAAAACGGAAAACTTTTTATGCATTTTGGCTGTTCGTTTATACAACAACAGCGTTTTGGGGCCTGAAAATGCAAACTTTTGAAAACGGGTTTCAAAGTGCAAGTTTTTGAAAACTATGCTGTTATCGTCTCCGTGTAAACATACAAAAACACGAATTTGTGAAAACAATGACGTCATGCGCACGCGTATTACATGTTCAGTCTATAGGCATGCGCGCGAGTACTTCAAAACAATGCGCAAGACATTCAAAACTACAATGGCGGACTACAGGACTGTGTTTGTGCTGCTCAAGATTTTGAGTTTATTGACGCTTCTCCAGCAAAGTAATCATAGACTCATCATCCGTCCAGACAATTTTTTTATTCACCGCTCTGTGGAAGAATGCTTATGTGCACAAGCGCGTAGTGTTTCTTTACAACGACATCGCCAACTACTGGCCTGGCATGCATAATACAGCATTTTTAGGCATTTTCGCGGATCTGTGTGAATGGGGATCGTTTTGACAGTGTTGTCGTCTGTACGCGAAACTTTTCAAAAACGCAAAGGAAAAACGTTTCCGTTTTTAGTACATCGTTGTCGTGTAAACATACCCTAAATCACTTTCATTGAATGGAAAAGAGCAGCTGGAACATTCAGCTATATTACTCTTTTTGTGTTCCTCAAAAGTCCAACTGGTTTGGAACGAAATCAGTATAAGTAAACAATTAACTATCTCTTTAAAAGACTGTGCACTGCTATAACAAAGATTGAGGGTTTAGTCCCAGGTAGAGGTGACCCAGAGACTACACTTGCTGATCCTGCTATTATCAGGATTGTGTCCACAAGCAATGCACTTGACCCATTGACTTGAGAGCAGAACTGTACCTGCAAATAGTGCACTTTGGTGATTACATTAGACTAAAAGTGTCAAGCCAAGTAAACAATGTTTATTTGTTGAGCATGACTGATGAGGTGACAATTAACAAATGCGCAAACTGAGACTAAGGAAAAAAGGGACAGGCTGTAATGTGCTGCAGGTGCGCACGGGCATCAGTTAAACCTTAATAATTTTAGTTTGTAACTGGAACAACATGAGAGTATAAGAGTAATGAGAGTATGACACAACTCTGAAAGTCAAAGAAGGTAACCGGGCGCCGAAAGTACAAGCTCCAAGAGTTTCTCTGAATAAGTGACGTCATGAATCTGGCGCAGAGAGTCGCGAGCTCAGTGCAACACGCTCTCGTCACAAAATCAGCTCCCTTGCCTTTACACTTGACTTGCTTTATTAGTTCCACGGCCTGCATTCTGAGGGGCCGTTCACACCGGAAGTGTTTTTAGTCTACGTAAACATGTGCTAGACGGCCGTCTTTGATTTTTCAGCGTTTCGAGACACCTAATATTGCCGCAAGATGTCCTGAAATCCATGCAACGGGGATGGAGAGTAGCACAGTTGAACTTTGCGCTTTCAAAATGTAAACAAACACAACATATATAAAATAATAAAAATAGCTTTTATAAAGATGTGAGACATGGCAAATATGTGTCCCCTGCAAAAGCACTACGTTCTAATATAAAACTATGAAAAGGGACTGCATGTTATGTTGTTAGTATCTGATCTGCACACAGTTGCTCAGATACTCAGCGCGAGGAAAGAATGCAGAGGATGTGGGAGGTTTCTCACGTGCCGCAACTTTGGCCAATGCTGACGCCGCGGTTCACAGAGTGACGTCTCTTCATTGACCAATCCGATTCATTCTTTATCCCTTACAACAAACCCAGCTCGGTTGCTATATAAACGAATTGACAACAAGCTTCGGTAAGGCTTTGAGCGGAAAGCTGTGGAAGAATCGCATGCAGTAAAATTAAACGAGAACATCAGTATATCCACTATGAAGGCGGTCAGTCCGGTGCGGTCCATAAGGAAACCTGCCTTCCATTTTTCGGAGCATAATCTTGGCATCTCGCGGAGCAAGACTTCCCTGGACGACCCGCTCAGTCTACTGTACAACATGAATGACTGCTACAGCAGGTTGAAGGAGCTCGTGCCGAGTCTACCGCAGAACAAGAGCGTGAGTAAAATGGAGATCTTGCAGCATGTCATAGATTACATTCTGGATCTTCAGATCGCACTGGACCAGAACCCGCTCGGACAGGGCCCCCCAAAAAAGACTGTCAAATCACTCGGCGCTGATATCAGCATCATCTCTTTCCAGGTAAGGCAAGTTTGTTAAACACATCCCATAGTGGTAACTCAAAATTATTAATATAGGTATAATGAAAAGGAAGCATCATGTTAAATCACCAGAAATCGTAATTAAAATAAAATTTGGAATACAGACAAATGCAATGTGTATCCAGAAAACGGAGGCCAGCCAGTATATAAATCTATATGCCTGCAGTAATGCGTAAAAGTGCACAAAAGTTACGTGTATTTTTTTCCTGGGCAGCTACAGTGAAAATAATTGTTTGCCTCTGTTAATTAACAGCCCAGTAACCCTCAAAGAGATATCAACTCAGATGACCTCATAACCCTATCTCGTTGACATGGTAAGTTGGATGTTCTACACTGAGCTCGATAGTTCCACGTATGATCAAACATATGAAGTTGTAACAAAGTTAAACTTGGCCAGTTTGGGCTGTTTGCCAGTTGCACACCTGTTAATTTTTTGCATGCTGTAGAACTACTATAGGCTACTTGATCAAAACATCACTGACGACTAAAAACAACAACAACAACAACAACAACATAGGAACAATATGTTTTAAGTTAGTTATCAAACGTTGTATAAAGCTTAACACTGAACACTTGCGCTGTAATTTTTGCACATTTAAACACATATGACTAGTCTATATATTTTGTATTTTTTCATATGATTTTCACTGTAAATGTTATCTGCTATTTCTACCTCATTCATTGTCAGTTTGCTGTTTACTCATTTGCACTGGCCGGTCTACCATTTGCATCTCTTCTAATTTGCACTTTATCGTTTATTTGCTAGATCATTTATAATACATATATTATATATATTGCTATTTGCACTTCTGGTTGGATGCTTCTATATTTCACTGGCTCTGTACTTAGCACAATGACGATAGTTGAGTTTAATCTAATCTAAATGTTATGAAACTTTCATATAAATTATAATAATTTATGATTTTACATGAATTATTGATCTGTTAAGAACTGTATGATGTTTAAGAACTTGTTATAAAGTTGTTATAATGCCCTATGTCTGTCAGATGCCCGACCTCTCCATCTGGAGCTGTATGGGATTGCCCGGTATTTCACTAGTGTTTGGTTTTAAAAAAAAAAAAAAAGTCCTGCGGCTTCCTCCCTGGCGCCAGTCTGTCCGGATCTCTGTCCTTTTGCCTTCTCTAAACACGTCTCTCTCTCTCTCCCAATCTTTTGCAGGTGTTTCGGTCATGGAGCAAAAACAGGACCTTTTTGTGTTTTCTTTCTTTCTTTTTTTTTTTTTTTTTTTTTTTTTGGTCCGGTGTCATTCGCCTGGACTTCGTCTTGAATGACAAGGATTTCCCTCAAATGGACATAAAAAGATTCTGAGCTGACTTCGAACTTTATATTCTTTCTTTCAAAGGAAGATTAAAAAAGACTGGAGACATTTTAAAGGAATTAAGTACGCAAGCAATGTCAAAAATCAGGATCTTTGCTTTTATGTTGATAAGGTGTTGCGCAAATCGAGAGCGCGTTTGAACACCTCTAGTTCGTCACAGGCTGCGGACATTGTAAAAATGTACTATTATTTTCTCTTTCTGCTGGAAGTGTGGTGTTTATAATATTACAGAAATTTTATAATTAGAACGTAAATAGCACTTTTATACATAATTAAATGCTAAGTATGATGTTGGTGACCTAGACTGAGATATAATTAACGATCCAGTGTTTATATTGTATTTTTTTTTTTTTAAATACATAAAGCATATTAACTTAATATCCCTATAGAGGCTGTAAAGCTCTACTCTCGTGTTATGAAGTTTGTTTTGTTATGTGAATGCAATCGAGTCATGTTCAGGGCGTGTGCTCTCATAATTGACCTTTTTCACACTCCGGGTTTCGGAATGCGGAAGTAAATGTTTGCAGGGTAAACTTCGACAGCGGTGAATGGGAGATCACAGCGAATATTATTTTTACTTACCCATTTGCTCCAAGACCAAAAGAAAAAAATCCACTATTACGTTTGAATGACTTTCCAGAAGAGTTAAAAAATAGAGAGCGGTGAATTAAGATGATGCCAAATTTACTGTCACTCTCTCAGCAGCTGCAATAGACATCCCCTCACAGCTTTGGGAATTCGTTTTTTAAAACTAATTTCAGGGTAATACAACACAAAGTATAATGTTATAAATTTACACTCAATATTTAAAAAATGTATAATATATATATATATATATATATATATATATATATATATATATATATATATATATATATATATATATATATATAAAAAGAGAGATTTACGATGATAAATAAGGCGGAAACGCGTCATCACAGTCTGTGAAAAAGGTCTATTATAATGCACAAGCTACTGGTGCCACCCATCTGTAACTCACGATGCTAAATTAAGTTTACTCATAGCAAACCGTTTCTCGGAAAACATTACTTTTCGAGTGTATATAGAATAGCAAAATGACTGATTTAAATACTTTTTTCCTCTTAAAAAAGACTCAAGGATGACATGCGGTCAATGTGCATTTATTTCATTGCATATAGAAGACAAGCATCACAAAACACGTTTTACCTTTAAAGACAGTTATCAATAGTAGTTGACTGCTAAAGACTAACATCATAGGAATGGGGGAGGGGTAACCTCACAAAGTGGTGAAACTCATGAACATTAATTAGGTTGTGTGCAGATAGTGTCAATTTATCTTTTATTGGTTATATAAATAGTCATTCTTGATGACAGTGTCAAACACTATAATAAGTATTTTTCATTTTTAATTTGATAACTTGATCCATGCATCCATCACTCTCAGTAATGGGATTTTGTTAATCAATGGATACTGTAAATACACTAATCTGTAAGACATTAGCCAGAACGGCTGACTGGTCTCAAGGTGATGTTTTCACCTCTAGAATGAGTTCCAGGTTCTAATTCACCCTAATTTAACTTTTTAATTTAATGAACGAAAATTTGATCTGTACATCAGTAAATGTATATCATGAGCAGGGACACATCTGTTTGCATTCTGCTCAGTGATTTAACTTGAAAGGAGTGTGAGCTGTGCAACAGTGGAAGGAGCACCACCCTCTGTCACTCACTGATTACAGCTGCAACGAGCACTCATAACTTTAAAAATTATAAACTAACGCTGGATCGCCACTTCTTATAACACATACAAACGAAATGGAAACTCCTGCTCAAGAACTGGAGATGTTTCTTCTGCATTAGACACTTAGCTGATGAAAGCTATTTCAAAAAGTAGTGAGGAAAAAATTGGAAAAGGCAAAAAGTTGTAGGGACACGTCCCACCCGTAAATGACACCTATTATCGTAGGGCATGCAGTTCCTACCGGCTAATTTAATACTCACTGCAGTCTGACACATGCTTGTCACTGCTTACTACTGTCACTACAGCACAAGGACAGCTTGTACGCATGCAATAAACAACTCAATACAGCACATTTCAAAGCCATATTTATGATTCCTTTGAGGAGAATGACTACACAAACTTTGAATAGGAGCAGTGTTTAATGCCTTTCAATGTCTTTAAATTAGTTTATCAATTCTGCTGAGTTTCATCATAACAAAGGTCCTATAAATCTTTTCTTTTGAGAGACTACTGAAACTTTTCCTACAGCTGTGATTCTGAAATGCTTTATAGCCATTGTTTAGTTTGTCCATTGAACTGTATTTAGCGAGGCTGACATGTACAAGTTATTGAGCTGTTACTACTGTATGGAAATGGCACTTATACGCACTTAACTATAACTGATGAATTACTAGGTGACGGAATATGTGAATAAACACCACTTCAACTACACTAAGCATTTAGAAAAGTCACAATTGCCCACCATTACACATATTTAAGCATTACACTAAACATGCACTGACACCACAATATAGGACATTAATTGGCCTAACAAGACCAGACTCCATCAGATCCAGACGTTGCCTACAGGATGCTCTCTCGTTCCTCGCCAAAGGTGACCATCTCAGAGGACACTTTGAGGATTTCAGGGGGATCTCCAGGGTTAAGCCCCCTCTTCAGATGCACCACACGGACGTTCTCATTTTGAGTGGTGGTGGAAGTGGTGCTGGAACCAGGAGTTATGATGACATCACTGCCAGTGGTGGTGTTGGAGCTATCTTTGGGCTGACGAACATTGTTTCCTTGTTGGGCGTTGGTGTTGTTATTGAGGGTGGTGTTGCTAGGTATTCGGTTTAGGTTGTAGCTCTTGGAGGATGGCCAGCTCTCCTCAGGGCTGCTGGCCAGAAGACTGCACTGGTCCTCAGAGCAGATGGACATGCGGGTGATAGCTGGGTCTTGTAGGCCACTCAGACTACTAGGCAGTTCTCTCTTTTGGGTCGAATTCTCCTCATCCAGCTCGATTAGGTTAGCCCTCTCAGACTGTGAAAGGTCAGCTTCTTCATCTTGAAGAGAATGGTTAGGTGAGCTTTCGTTAGAGCGGACACCTGAGTCAGATGAATCCTTCTTGTCTGAAAGGTAATCCTTACCTTTGGTCAAAGATCGATCACCAGCCTCAGAGGATTTAGCCTCAGGTTTCTTTCCATCCTTAAGCAGAGGGGCACTGTCAGATTCCTCTGACTCTTCATCATCACTGGTCAGTTTCTGGTAACGTAAACCACCACCAGCAGCCTTCAGTTTCAGATCGGCACCTTGGAAGAGGCTCACCTTCTCTCCAGATGTTTTGTGTCCCAATAGAGACTTTGATGACCCATGATCAATCTTCTCGTCTTCTTCTGTTATGGGATCTAAAGTATCTGCTGAAGCGTAGTCAGAATTATCTGTTGCTGACTTGCTGCTCCCTCGTTTTGAAACAGATTTCCGCCCATCCTGGTCACCATCTTTCCTCTTGTCATCAGAGTTAGAGTGCTGGCCAGGCTTCTCCATTCCTATCTCAAGCTGAGCCATTGAAGTGATGTATTCCTGATATGCATTAAGGTACTCTGCCTGCTGCTTATCTGTTAACTGGCAAATTTCATTAGAGGACTCCTGAGAGTTGAGGCTGGACATGCTAGGCGTACGGTGAGTGGTGGCCTACAGAGGACAAAAGATAGTGGGATACTTATTATGTATGCCCAAATAAATGTCTAAAATGGAATGGCTTGGTAGAGGTCTTACAAGAACCTGAAAAGAAACACTTACCATCCATGTGGGGTTGGCTTGCCTTGGAGGCTCATCCAAGCCCACATTACTGAGCTCCTCGAAGCTGAGGTTAAAGTTATACATGGGTGAGGTGTCTGTGTTGCCAGCTCCTCTGTGAACGGATGTTCCAGTATGCCTGCAAGGCTCCACATGACCAGCCATGCTGCTGCCCTGCTCACTTGGAGCTTCCTCATGTAGGATCTGGCTCTCCACATGACGTAGCTCCATCACCTGCATAACACCACATCCATTAGACTAATATCTGGTGGTTAATGTTTATGTCGAGATACTTAAATACAACATAATTTGACAGTGGCTAGTTGTGCACATCAAAGCACAGATGTTTGTTTGCACTGCATACATTTTCTTAGTATGTTTCTTGTTATCCAGTAAAACTAAATCTTTACTAATTTTAAACATCTAAAATGACATAAGTTTAAGATTTTAAATCTTGTTTTCAGAGTTATCTAACAAAATTAAGTGAGATTTATGCTTAAAACAAGAAGAAAAAAAAAACTGATCAGTTAAGGAAAAACAAACTTGTCCCGCCTTTTAATATTTTTTTTTTTTACCCCTTTAATAAATATAAACCTATAAACCTCACTTAATTTTGTTAGATAACTCTGAAAACAAGATTTAAAATCTTGAGGTTTATGCTTAAAACAAGAAAAAAACTTTTCCCAAAGGGGTAAAAAAAAATATATTTTTACAGGAAAATGAGACAAAAATCATTATTTTTTGCAGTGTGAACATTGAGGTATTGTATTATATAGGGCAGTCAATCAATAAAAAAATGTTTATCGAATTAATTATATGATGTGCTGATTTAGGCCTATAAAATAACATATTATAATACATTACAATTCAGATAATTCAAATATATTCCATCATACTTTATTGCACATGGTCAAGACAAACAACAAAAAAAGTTATTGTAGATATAACTCAGGAAAAACTACTTACCGTTGTCCTGAAAAGCTGCCAATCTCCAAAATTCATGTTCATCTCTTTCTTCAGCTCATCAAGGTTACATTGAGACAGAACTCTGCCATTTATGTTAGCCTGGGAAATCAAAAATGAGAATTTAGTGCAAAACAATTTTATGTGAGATGTTCTTTTTCTCAGTGTACAATTTCGTATCCACATCTTACCTTCTTAATGGTGGCAGTATACTGAGCCATCATGCTCTGGTCAATGCCTTCGATAAGTCTGACACGTTCGCACACAACATCTGTGCTCATTGAGCCAAGCAGAATTGAAGGGGTGGCTGACACCACGGAAGCAGAGCCCTGATACACACAACAGACCATACAGAACAATTAGTACCACTAAACTACATCAGAACAGTGTGCAAAACAAATTCTCTTAAGTCTCTGAAGACTGCTTTCACAAGGGATTTTAATTACCATGCAGATTGTTAGAAAAGAGTCCAAACTACCCAAGGAGTTGGAAAAGGCCTTGAATTAAAATTCAAGTAAGCGAGGGATCTAAAAGAGGTAGGACTGCAGAGGAAAGTATGCAATGTATTTAGAATGTATTGCTGTTGGTAGGATTTCAAAGAGACCTATACTATTTCAAAATAATGACGTATAGCTACAGCGATAAGTTGCTAAGAAAAAGAAATTAATAATATAAGAAGTTGCTCTCGGAGTTTGTTAGTACTGGAGTGCTGTATCCACCACCATAAAACTTAACATTTGGTATTATGCAGCTTTCAAATAGTAATGTCTAATTATAACAAAACTAAAAGTTGTGACCTCACTATGTGGACTATAAATACAGAATGTGGCACCTGGGTTCTGAACTATTTAAAGTTCTCTGTCAGATTTGTCTCTGATAGAATCCCCAAAAAGTTTAGCATTTAGGCCACGCTATGTGAGAAGCAAAATCTTTCAATGGCTTTTGTGTAAACAGGCATCATTGAAACAAATGCATTACCACAACTAAAAGGGTACAGATAAGACACAGATGGGACTTTTTAATATCTCATGAAGAGATAAGCTTGAGAGATCCTTCTGGAACATGTGGCAGGGGAAAGAGAGGAGTCTGGGGAAGGAGACTGAGTCCAGTTTGATTTGTGACCATCTAAATTATGTTGCATGTCAGCAGTTACAGTGGCCCAAAAAATATTTGGACATGTTTGGGCAGTTAAGCCACAGTTAAAATTTTAAAATGCAAAAATATAACAAAATATTAAACAAAGTAGCATCTCTAAACAATTGATGCCACAGCTTCTCTCAGAACTAACTTACATTTTCAGAGCCATTTTTGCCATTACATCCAACCAGCTAGTGCCAAGGTGATTTTTAGTGGATGTACTGAATGACATCAGTTCCCCACAAGTTCACACAGGTGTCATAGCAAAGTAACCATAGTATCACATTAACTACAGTATTTACATGTTCCACAAGTGTGACAACCATATCTATTATTTTATAATGTAAAACCAAACATATTTTTTTTAGATTATTTTGTTATATAATGCAAAGCCATTCATACACCTACATGTGGCAAAAATGTCCAAATAATTTTTGGGGCCACTGCACCTTTTACTTTCCATTCGGCATCAATACACAAACACCTTACTTCCTCCTTCCCCACTGTGAGTGTGTAAATAACTGTATTTTCCCACAGTGCATGCTGGGGTGTCAGTGTTCAGAGCTCTAGAGTGTGTTAGTGTGTTTGTGAAGGCGTGTGAGGGGGGCAGCATCAGCAGAGCAGCAGAACTTAAGCCGAGTCTAGAAGGATTCAGTACCTGCTTCTTTTTCAAAGATGGTACCTTACCCTGCTTAAGGAGAGAGAGGAGAGGAAGGAAGAAACAAAGGAGGTGAAAATAGTGAGGGAACCACATTCAAATCATGTTGATGATAGAAGGCTGGAGAGAGAGTGTTTATACAGGGAGCAGATGAGTCATTCTCTATAGCATGTGGGAACTGATGGACTGCGGAAGGCTCCGGTGAACATTAAGGCAGCTGGTGTTTGACGTCACTAGTGCAGTAAATGTGTGAACATTGGCAAGTTGCTGCTATTCTCACACAAATGGAGCTTAAATGTACCAAATACAGAACACTGTCTATATGTTTAGAATAAAGAATATGATCATCTATTTATGTCATACATTACACTCTTAGAAAATCAATGAAAGCATTATATCATTAGATTTTATCTGGATCAACAACATAAAAACTGTGAAAACAAAACGTTTATGACAAGGGCTGGGTGATAAATAGTAATATATAAATCAATATTTTTCATCCTTTTAATGATATTCAATTTCTTTCTTTCTTGATATGTATGTATTTTCTCTAAAAATTGCTTACAAGGGCAATTTATCTTTAATCAGAGGAATCATCTTTCCAACCAAACAGTAACTGATGCAAAGTAGATTCAAAATGTTTAATGCAAGAAGAAAAATATGGTATAAATCTAGATAAAAATAATCAAAGCATGTTTTTCCAACTTAAATGAACACAATAATTAATTATAATCATTTTCATTTAAATACACAAATACAGTATATCAATAAAAACGAATAAGCATCAATAATTGTGATAATCTGATTTGTATTATTTTTAATTAATATTTTATTTAATAGTAATTTTATTTTAATAGATTTTTATCATTTTTATTTTTTTATTATTATTAATATTTTTAAAATATGCAAACTGCCAAAGGATTTTTTAATGATACAAAAGAATAGCTTGTGTTTTTAAAAAACACTTTTTATAAAAAAAAATAAATAAATAAAAAAAAAAAAATCAAAATGTTTTTCAATTTTGTTTTTATAGATTCACTGAAATAAATCAAATTTGCAAACTCTAACATTGCTTTTGTTACTGATCGGAGATGCTACTGAAACATCTGTCTTTACAAGTAAGGATTGTGAAACTAGTCTAGCGAGACTTTAGGAAACTTAATGGCCAAACAAAACGTGCATTCAAATCATTGTGATATTTATGATGTTGCTTAATTTTATATCACCAGAAAAATCATTATGAGTATATTTCATGAGCACTGAATGTGAATATTCTATATAATCGCTCAGCCCTAATAATGACACATTTTTACAACACATTTTTAAGAGAGGTAGAGAAGCTTTAAATTCATGTTTAAAAAAAGGAAACATTATCTGCATGGCAAAAGTTATGCGTTAGTTGTGGAAGAAAAGTACATCACCGGGTAAAACTCTTGCAAGAATATCTAACACTAATACCATGCTCTCTCTAAAAACACATCATCTTAGATGTCTACATCTTAGAGGGACTAGAAGATCTAGCAGCTATTGTTCATGACTGGTACTTACGGGTCCATTGCTAGAGTCCCTGGGAAAGCTGGTTTTAATGAATGGACGTGGAAGAACATGAGCAGGGAGGGAGCTGCCAGCATACTGCCGTGGCAGCTGGTATAGATGATGGGGGAAATATGGCTGGGAGACCAAGTGTGGAGGAAAAAAAAAAAGTTTAGGGAATGAAAACAACAGAAAAGCATAAATATGAAAAAGCAAACCTGTAAAATAATGAGGTGTCTAGCACATATTCACTCTCACTCCCTCAAACACACATTTTCACTCTCATTTTCTCAAACACAAATACATGCTCTCTTCAAATGCACAAACATTTAGGGGACTATTGGGAAAATTTACCCAAAAATAAATTCTGTTAACATTTACTCACCCTCATGTTGTTTCAAACCCATAAGACTTCTTTATGTAGAGCACAAATAGCAGCTTGTTAGCCTCAGTCACCATTTACTTTCATTGCATCTTTTTCCATTAAAAAAAAAAAAAAAAAAAAAAAAAAAAAAGGAAAGATGACTTAGGTTAACATTTTTCCTGACATCTCATACGGACAAAGTCATACGGGTGAGGAACAACATGCAGGTCATCCCTTTAAAGTTGTTCATTAGGTGGGATGTAATATGCATAAACATGTAGTATACCCACATAAACACCTCATTTTATTACATCGGGGGGGCTTAAAAAAAAAAAAAAAAAAAAAAGGCTAAACACAAATTAAAAACAAAGTGACAATAAAATGAAGAAAAACAATTATTGGAACACAAGAACAGGGAGATGAATGAAAAATAGTCTGGGTGGGCATGTGGAAAATGTTTGGCATGGGGACTGGAATACTTTAAGGTGTGTGCTTGTCCAAGGGACTTCCCTCATCTATTAAACGAGACGGCATGCCTGGTAAAGCTCCCTGAGGAAAGTTAAGTCTAAAACACGGTTGAGTCATCAATCTTTGCTTGACACTATTTATCAGTTTTAACTGGACCCACTCCACCTCAATGTCCCACAAAGAGCAGAGAAACAGAGCTCCTAATAATAGAAAAATGAATTACAACCAAAACACAGTTTCTGAGCCTTCAGACAAAGTGAATGTAATCAAATGCAAGAATCAGAGGCAAGTTTTGCAAATATGAATACGCTCTCTTAATCTGAAACTATAATTTGCATGTTATCCATTTGGGCACACTCACCCTGTTGTAGAATGGGTGTTGTGGCCCAGCCATGCCGCTGAAATAGGCGCTGTGGGGCTGAGGAGATACACCCGGTGGGTTATATGGGCCATTGAAGGAGGCAGTAGGGGAGCAGGCCGAGGACTGCTGACTGTAGACTGATACTGGGCGCCCCTCCTGCAAAGGCAGCGTGGGATAGGTGACACCACTCATGTTCATCTGCTCCCGGGCAGCACGCACATCTGAGAGAAGAATAGAAAATACAGAAAAAACTGTGAAATTCATGCTTTTGAATAGTAAATGACTGAGGTAAACTAGCTGCTGTCATCAATTTGGTGCAAGACATACTATACAAAGTGAACTCAGTGTTTTCTAACCAGATAAAAAAAAAAAAGAAAAAACACTATCTGCTTGCTACAAAAATACATACAAAAATATTAAAAAAAAAAATGTAATGTTAGTTTCAGTTTTACTTAAAGGTGAACTAATTAATACTTTTAATATAAATTAAGTATATAATTTCTTACTGTAAAATTGCTTTCTCCTTTTCCCAGCTTAACTCGTGTGCTGTGTTTGTTTTGTGCTCCCTGTCAAAAATGACCAGCCCATTAAGATTGTTAATAAATCTTGTTTATAAATCTCTCATATTGCATACGGTATAGTACCACAAGATTTTGCAATAGATCTTTTTATCAACTTAATTATGACAGGTTTTGAACACATATATATTTTTTTTTTTTATTTTTATTTTTTTTTTTTATTATTGATAGAAGGAATAATTGAACTGAGCTTAAAGGCCAGTGGAGGACACTCCCTGGGGGAATAATAATAATAATAATTACATAATAAATTAATAATCAATTGCTTGATTTGAACAAAACAGGTGTCATTTTAAAGCTTAGAATCTGGACTTTACACTGCATATACAGTTGTGCTCAAAAGTTTGCATACCCTGGCAGAAACTGTGAAATATTGGCATTGATTTTGAAAATAGGACTGATCATGCAAAAAAAAACAAAAAAAAAAACTGTCTTTTATTTAAGGATAGTGATCATATGAAGCCATTTATTATCGCATAGTTGTTTGGCTCCTTTTTATATCATAATGGTAACAGAAATCACAAAAGTTTACATACCCTCGAATGTTTGGCCTTGTTACAGACAAACAAGGTGAAAAACACAGGTTTAAATGGCAATTAGAGGTTAATTTCCCACACCTGTGGCTTTTAAAATTGCAATTAGTGTCTGTGTATAAATTGTCAATGAGTTTGTTAGCTCTCACATGGATGCACTGAGCAGGCTAGATACTGAGCCATGGGGAGCAGAAAAGAACTGTCAAAAGACCTGTGTAACAAGGTAATGGAACTATATAAAGATGGAAAAAGGATATAAAAATATATCCAAAGCCTTGAAAATGCCAGTCAGTACTGTTCAATCACTTATTAAGAAGTGGAAAATTCAGGCATCTCTTGATACCAAGCCAAGGTCAGGTAGACCAAGAAAGATTTCAGCCACAACTGCCAGAAGAATTGTTCAGGATACAAAGAAAAACCCACAGGTAACCACTAGAGAAATACAGGCTGCTCTGGAAAAAGATGGTGTGGTTGTTTCAAGGAGCACAATACGACAATACTTGAACAAAAATGAGCTGCATGGTCGAGTTGCAAGAAAGAAGCCAATGCCACAAAAAAGCCCGGTTACAAACACCTTGACATGCCTCACAGCTTCTGGCACACTGTAATTTGGAGTGACGATACCAAAATAGAGCTTTATGGTCACAACCATAAGCGCTATGTTTGGAGAGGGGTCAACAAGTATTGTGCTCCTTGAAACGACCACACCATCTTTTTCCAGAGCAGCCTGTATTTCTCCTGAGGTTACCTGCGGGTTTTTCTTTGTATCCCGAACAATTCTTCTGGCAGTTGTGGCTGAAATCTTTTTGGTCTACCTGACCTTGGCTTGGTATCAAGAGATCTCTGAATGTTCCACTTCTTAATAAGTGATTGAACAGTACTGACTGGCATTTTCAAGGCTTTGGATATCTTTTTATATCCTTTTCCATCTTTATAAATTTCCATTACCTTGTTATGCAGGTCTTTTGACAGTTCTTTTCTGCTCCCCATGGCTCAGTATCTAGCCTGCTCAGTGCATCCACGTGAAAGCTAACAAATTCATTGACTATTTATACACAGACACTAATTGCAATTTAAAAAGCCACAGGTGTGGGAAATTAACCTTTAATTGCCATTTAAACCTGTGTGTGTCACCTTGTGTGTCTGTAACAAGGCCAAACATTCAAGGGTAGGTAAACTTTTGGTCAGGGCCATTTGGGTGATTTCTGTTATCATTATGATTTAAAAAGAAGCCTAACAACTATGCGATAATAAATGGCTTCATATGATCACTATCCTTAAATAAAAGATAGTTTTTTTGCATGATCAGTCATATTTTCAAAATCAATGCCAAAATGTCACAATTTCTGCCAGGATATGCAAACTTTTGAGCACAACTGTAGATGATACAACCAATTATTAAATATTGCTTTTTAATTTGCTGACAAATAAGAACTGTTTCATTCTCATCATTTGCTAATTTGTTATCATAAAAAATACAGTGCATTCATAAGTTAATCAGACCCCTTCATTTTTTCACATTTTGTTATGTTGCAGCTTTATGCTAAAATGCTTTACATTTGTTTTTTCCATATCAATCTACACTCCATACCCCATAATGACAAAGCAAAAACCAGATTTTTGATAACTTTGCAAATTTATTAAAAATAAAAAACTGAAATATCACATTGGCATAAGTATTCAGACCCTTTGCTATGACACTTGAAATTTGGCTCAGGTGCATCCCATTTCTCTAGATCTTCTTTGAGATGTTTCTACACTTTGATTGGAGTCACCTGTGGCAAATTAAATTGATTGGACATGATTTGGAAAGGCACACACCTGTCTATTTAAGGTCTCACAGCTGAAAATGCATATCAGAGCAAAAACCAAGCCATGAGGTCAAAGGAACTGCCTGCAGAGCTCAGAGACAGGACTGTGTCGAGGCACAGATCTGGGGAAGGCAAAAAAACAAAACAAAACAAAAAACATTAGGCTGCATTGAATGTTCTCAAGAGCACAATGGCCTCCATAACTGTTAAATGGAAGACATTTGTAACAACACCAGGACTCTTCCTAGAGCTGGCTGCCCAGCCAAACTGAACAATTCGGGGAGAAGGGTCTTGGTAAGAGAGGTGACCAAGAACCCAATGGTCACTCTGGTTGAGCTCCAGAGGTCATGTATGGATATGGGAGAAACCTGCAGAAGGATAACCATCACTGCAACACTCCACCAATCGGCTTTATGGCAGAGTGACCAGAAGGAAGCCTCTCCTCAGTGTAAGATGCATGAAAGTCCCATTGGAATTTGCAAAAAAGAACCTAAAGGACTCTCAGACTGTGAGAAACAAGATTCTCTGGTCTGATGAAATGAAGATTGAACTGTTTGGCCTCAATTCCAAGCATCATGTCTGGAGGAAACCAGGCATCGCTCATCACCTGCACAATGCCATCCCAACAGTGAAGCATGGTGGTAGGTAGCATCATGCTGTGAGGGTGTTTTTCAGTAGCAGGGACTGGGGGACTGGTCAGGGTTGAAGGAAAGCTAAACGCAGCAAAATACAGAGATATCCTTAATGAAAAACTGGTCCAGTTTTTCATTAAGTGAGCAAAACTGGTCGGGACCTCAGACAGGGATGAAGGTTCAGCTTCCAACAGGATAATGACCCTAAGCACACAGCCAAGATAATGCAAGAGAGGCTTAGGGACAACTCTGTGAACGTCCTTGAGTGGCCCAGCCAGAGCCCAGACTTGAACCCAATCGAACACCTCTGGACAGACCTGAAAATGACTGTCCACCGACGGTCCCCATCCAACCTGACAGAACTTTAGAGGATCTGCAGAGAAGAATGTCAGAAAAATCACCAAATCCAGGTGTGCAAAGCTTGTCGCATCATACCCAAAAAGGCTTGAGGCTGTAATCACTGCCAAAGGTGCTTCAACTAAGTATTGAGTTAAGGGTCTGAATCCTTATGTCAATGTGATATTTTTGAGATTTTCTTTTTAATAAATTTGCAAAGTTATCAAAAATCTGGTTTTTGTTTTGTCATTATGGGGTATAGTGTAGATTGATGTGAAAAAATAAATAAATAATTTAAAGCATTTTAGCATAAGGCTGCAACATAACAAAATGTGAAAAAAATAAAGGGGTCTGAATACTTTGAATTTGAATGCACTGTATATTCAGAATTGGTTAAACCATATAAAAGATGATATAGCCATGTGTTATACATCATTGGAAAAGTCTCAATTAGTAGAATGCAATAAGCAAATTTGTTTCACAATAGAGGCCAAACTGCAGTGAGTACTAGTGTATGAAATTCCCACTGACACACATTTATATACTAAACAGGGGTGGCTTTGTCATATTTTTGCTTATTACTTCCTGAAACATCATATTATGTTGTGTTTGGGCTCGTTTTAATCGGAACAGTCTGCTGTAAGTTACAATATGTCATTGTCTATAATAAATTAATAATTTTCTTTATTTATCACACATTACACATTTGCACATATACAGTGAAATTCTTCTTTTTCACATATCCCAGAGTGCAGGGTCAGCCATGATACGGCGCCCCTGGAGCAGATAGGGTCAAGGGCCTTGCTCAAGGGCCCAACAGTGGCATCTTAGTGGTGCTGGGGCTTGAGCCCCCAACCTTCTGATCAGTAACCCAGAGCCTTAACCGCTGAGCCACCACTGCCCCCTATGTTCTATGTATAAGTAGATCTTGAAATATTCCACAAAGTGTGTTAGTGCCCGACCAATATTATCGGCCGATATTAGCCTTTCACCGATATATCGGTATATAAAAAACTTTTTTCAGAACATATAATGCAGAAAACTATGCTTTAGAATTGGTTTCATAACATAGTTTGTCCAGCAGAGCGTGCTCCGACTCCATCCATTGTTTACAGAGCTGACTGAGCAGACGGTGGCTCTGCAGACAGGGCGGAGTTAAACGGTGTGGATTTGAGGAGATCTCTTCTCGTTAAATTGCTAACTAGTTTGTGAAATACATACTGGAAAATGACCCTATCATTTTATATAACTAATAATATAATTAGTCCTGTCCCTGACAACCATGTCACTCATGTCTGTTTGCTGTTAGCCAACTATAGTTTGTCAGTGCAGTAAGTAATGTAGCAGATTGAAAGGTAAACATCAGAGCATCTTTTTGCAGCTCAGCAGACAACGGTGCGGTAGTGGATTGCGTGTGGTGAGTGTTGAATTCACGCTTTGCTGTTACCTAGTTGGTGAGACACAATGCTGGAAAGTAAATAAAGTCCATCTTTTACTCTCCGTGGCAACAAGCTTACAGCTAACTAGCTAACCATGTAGCTACTTTCATACCTTGTCAGCGTGTAAACATGTATTCACCAGTTTGGTACCCCACAGTTTGGTACCCCCTTCAACCAAACATTCCCAGTCGTTGCATTTACAAAATATAATATCTAAAAGTCTGGTTTTCCAGACATTAAAATAGGATACGTAATAAAAGTATATTTAATAAATAGTATATTTGCCCTGTGTAAATAATAATATATAGGAACTGTATCTAAAATAAATGAGGGGTGATAAATACTAATACAACAGGCTGGATAAACAGACATTTATTCATTTTAATATATTATATATATTTTGAATGTGTTGAAACTTGACAACGGGTGACGCACCCTAAAAACTGCACTGTTAGAATGGTTTCATGCTGAAGAGCCCCTTAAAAGTACGTTTTTTTCTCTCTCTCGTAAATGTAAATGAGTGTAAATGCCAACACCATCATATATGTCGAAAGGACTGATACCCGTCAACCAAAACATGAGCTCATTGATGTCATTAAATGAGTTTGCTTTTTATTCCATCAGTTACTCCTGGTCGGAGGCTGCCGTATATATTTAGTTTATACGTAGGGTTACGTTCTACCTAAATTTAATGGTACAACACTCAAATATTTAGTAGAGCATAAATTGTGACTTAGTGCCCATTTATGCCACAACAAGGCTAAGTTGTAACGTACATATGGCTGGTGCAACCGGCCCCTGATGTTTATTTAGCTATTTATTGTATTTTTATTTATTCTTTATTTAAATGGTCAGCAACTGACTGATACTAAACATACAGTACTGATTTTTATTTATTTTATTAATGTATAATATGTATAATAATAATGTCAAATGTTCTTTGATAAAAATATTTGTTTAAGAAAGCAGCCTTCTGAGTACCTTTGCATAGTCATATCGGTGCAAAATCGGTGCACAATGCACATAGAAAAGGTCTGTTTTCATTCCAGCTCAAAAATTTGCTATATCGGTCACCATATCGGTAATCGGTGAATTTTCCCCTCTCTAAAATCGGTATCGGTCTAAAAAATCCCATATCGGTTGAGCTCTAAAGTGTGTACATGGAAAGACGATGCACAAAAGGGCACTCAACACACATTGTGTGTGTGTTGTGTATGTACACAAGTGCGAGGGCTTTGTGTGTGCAAACACACATCCACATATGTGCTCATCTAAAGGATTGGGATTATCTTGAACAATTTCTGTATTTTGTAGTCTAATCCATTCCTTTCCAATGGCCGGTCATTTCTGACCGGGAACACAAGTGTAACAAAGTGAAATTAAACCAAAAAAATGTGAAGAAAATGGTCCAATTTTTTGTGTGTTTTTAGATACCATATGTGAACAAAAGTCAAGCAATTTTATTCCAGTTGGATTAAGTACAAACAAAAAAATCGTAAGAAAAAAGTCATCTGGGTCAAAATGACCAGACCACAACATAAGGGTTAATATGAAGAGAAAACTGTAAGTAAGCCATTTATAGGTTGATTTCCCTATAAAGTGTAACCATTGTTCAGTGTTTCCCACAGGATTTTGTGAGACTGTGGTGGGTGGAACCTGGACCCTCTAGGTGGGTCCTGGGACATGCTCCCCCGGAAGAAGATTTTGTATATTTTAAAGTTAAATGCATCAATCTAGTGCACTTTGAGAGCAAAATCAAGATCTATGAAGAACTTTGTGCTCTTGTAAACAATTTTGTGCTCTAGTAGTAATTTAATCATAAACATATTGGTTGTATAGATGTGAATGGTGATGACAAGGCAAAAAAGTCACACCCACAAAGCATGGTAAACGAGACAGAGTTCAAAAACTGAACTGAAACTACTCTGACCAACTGCCCCTTTCTCTGCTGTCATAATCACCTGCTGTCCCTCCCTCAGGGGAGGCTATCTCTCCTGCTACCTGGAGAAGCTGTCTTTTCTGCTACAAAGAAACAAGTAACGTTAAAATTCCACTGTTAGTTTATTTTTTGACAAAAGTCTATGAATAATCTGTTTGGCTGTTGACTTGCCATCTAACTATGCTAGCTACCCTAGCTTGCTACCTCTGTAGCAGTTTCCTCCTCATCTGGTGGTGGATTTCGCTACAAACATTAAGCTTAAAACAGTAACGTTACTTCAACTTGATTAGTTAACATTATAAATTAGCCTAACGTTACATGATGAGCCAACTTGCTCCTCAGATGCTGAAAATAGTTACGTTGTCAAATCCGCTGCTAATAACGCTAACGTTAGATAATTAGCTAACGTTAGCTAGCTAGATATAACGTTACATACGTTATACATTGTTTTTCACGACAAGCAGCCGGATATGTCAGTCGACATAAGCGAGGAGACTGACTGGGAGTGAGAGATGCTTTGCCGAAGCAATGGCGAAAAACACACACCGTTAGAGATCTTTTATGTTATTATGAGAACTGTAAAAATATTTTCGGTTCATTATGAAACTGTGGCGGGACAAATTAGATAATTAATAGGAAACACTGCTGTGACTCTGTTTAACCACCTCAACACAACACTGTTGGCTCAACCAATGGATCGAGTTTTGGGCGGGACTATCTGTTTGACCAATCAATGGAAGATGGAGGTAATGTTCGGAAAAATAGTTTAAAAAGAGTAATTATTTCGGCAATTCCGATTGGTAACATGAAAGGTGCAAAAACTTGACACTTCACCCTAAAAATTGTTTACATTAACTTGCTAACAATGCTAATGTAAATCAGTATTGTTCTAGCTACATGTGTTTAAACAAACAAAATACATTTAAAGAGAGACATTTACCTGCAATGATCTCTCTGAGTTTTGGATCTAAATTAACCGTGCAGGGGAGGAAGGTGCGGATGTCCCGAGCTGCAAGCACTGGTGTACGGGAAGAAAGGAACACTTCAAAGCTTCGTGCATCTCCATCTATCTCCAGCAATGGCTCCACATCTTTAGTGGTTGGAATATTCTTGGAGATTCTGTCAGGGAGTATATAAAAACATGAGACAATAATAATATTTTTAAGGTTTGTTAAAGTTACTTTTGCATATGTGGAGCAGCCATGACGCTTTAGCTAAAACAATGCAGGTTTTGTGAGAATGGCTGGCTTTTACATACCCTGGCATAAATTATATCTAGCCTTGCCAGATAAAACAAATACAGTGATGGTTTTACTGAAAATGGAAATGATGCTAATATAACTCAGCATGAGCAGCATAATATCTTCATTTCATTTTGTGTTCCTGGGGCATGGACTGCTTTTAGAGTGGAAGAAGTGTGTAGACCGCCAGTGTCAACACACAATACAGCAATATTACTGATGTTTGAGGCCAAACCTCTTAATAAAATCACAAAATTCATATGTTTCCACTTAAGCAGACCTAAGGGTTTTAAGAAATGTTCTTTAAACCCCTCAAAATGTCAGAATACACCCATACTGTGGATACATTGGCTTCTCTGTTAATGTTTGGGTACAATAAGGATCAAATATTGGATGGATTGTTTTCCATTGTTGGGATGGTACAAAGTGTATATAAAGAAGTAAACAATGTTAGTATATTTCAAGGGTAACTTTCCCCTGATGATATGACAGTATCTGTGCAATGAGACAAGTCTTGCATGAATAGCATAATCTGACTAATCACCATAGGGAAGCCTATCTAATGATCTGGGGCTGCTTTCCTTGGCTTAATCCGAAATTCTGTGGCCTCCCATTATTTGTTTCCAGGAAGCCTCCCAATGGAGACATTTTTCTAAGACCCTAATGGGCTATCTGACAAACTACATGCAAAAATGAAAAAAAAAAATGAAATGAAACAATTGTTCAGGACTAAAAGTGTTACGCAAGATTACATTGACAAAATACTTTTTTTGAAAGTTTCACAATGATCAGGTTTCTTGATCGGTGTGTAAGAGTTTACCTCATTTTTACTGGAATTTAAAAAATATATGTAAAACTACTTTGATAATGCCTGTGGTGATAAATGAAATGTCAAATAATTTCAATGTCAAATAAAATCTTGTTTTCTAAAGATCTGCACATGCTACAGGATTATGTTAGTGTTAGCATTACTGTTTCTTTAAAACACCTTACCTTTCATAGACGGCTTTCAGAGTAGTTTGATATGGGATGCCATCTGTCTCCTCCAGGTAGAGTATGAGCCAGGATGTGCGATATGGCCACTGCTCGGTTAGGTTAATCCAAGATGCAAGCCGGTCCCAATTAAAACTTATCTGGTTGGCCCTCAGCAAGCGGCCTGAACAAGAGGACATAAAAGAGCAGTGTTTAGATTTTTTAATTTTGTTTCTAAATGTCCACTTTTTGACCCATGAATTAAAATGAACCCTCCATGACCTTTCTAGTCATTTGCAAATATGGTATAAGTATTAAAAGAAATCATCAAAATTCAGGCTAATGAAATCACTACCGAATTATTTATATGAATTTTTGTGAACTGGTTTGACTGGTTTTACTCAACAACAAAAAACATTTGCTCACAAATCGGACATTAACACAGCTTGTGAGCAAGTTTTACTCTATACAAGAGTACATATAATAGTGCACATCACATATAATCACTATAGAGATTTCCATGACCTTTCATGCCATGGCACCCTGTTTGGGAAACGCTGTTCTAAGACTGTGGGAACACCTTGATTTTATCGATTACCTAACTTTGTGAACTAAAAAATAAAAAATGAATATTCAATACAATAAAACCCTTAAAGCTTGAATACTGACCTGTGACAGACACAATGTTGAGAAGTCTCCTCATAGTCTGAGGGCTGATGTCACTGAACCAGTCCTCAGTGACTAGTAGTTTGGTGAGGTCAAAGGACATCTGACGTGTGACTGACCTCTGCATCTGTCTACGCCGGTAAGTATCCTGAAGAGAGATGAGCTAGGTTACATTTAAATATTGTTTACCATTGAAATCCATGACTTTATAGAATAAATGGAGGGAAAAGGTCAAGGGAGACATTTTGGAAACATTGTGTGATATTACCACATGACATGGCAGAACATGTTATTACATTACCATCATTGGATTACACTACAATGAGACAAATTGCATATCAAGTGCAGATACTAAACCTAATGGGGGGATCAAATTGGATTAAATTTGGCTTCAAATTTGGCCAAATGGTACAACTACAAAAGCCAGCTAAATCTCACATGACTATTAACATTAGGTTATTAATAAAGTCATATACACAGCCCTATGAACATAGCTGTAGACAACTGCTTGCCCTTCAGCAGACGTGGCCTTTAGTTGACTGAAAAAAGGAGCATTTTCATTCAACTTACCCTGCGGTTTAGAGTGGTCTTACTGCTAAACTTTGTCTGTTCACCCAGGCTGTTCTGAGACAGTTTTCTGTCCAACTCCTCATGCCAGCCTATAGTGTAATGAAACAAAATAATAAAATAAGACATTGTTGCTCTTTAAATATGTTGTTGGGAAATCTTGAAGAAAGACAGAGGATATAACATATTTGGCTACAATTTGAAAATCAAATGCACAGGGAAGTATATTTACAGACTTAATTTTAATGGCCAACAGACCGAAGTCCAGGTAGACAACATATTGAATTTTAAACGGATGAAAACAACGCTGTGAAGAACAGACTTGCAGCCTCTTTAATGGCATTCGCTGTATAAAGTTCCTAGGTCACGCCTAATTTTCACAACATGTTTTCTGGAGTTTTTTTGCCAACCGGAGTCATAGACAACAACTGACAACAACATTGAACAGACTCTCTCTCTCACAGCCTCATTTTCATTCCCATCAAAATATTAATTACAGCACTCCTCTGAATAAGGTCCATTGGATTTAAAACAAGTAAGAGACAAACCCTCAGAATTCCCCATCTCTCCATTAGCAGGAATGGGCGTACACATCTTCTTTGCACTGCTGAGGCCTCGGCTGTTGAGGAACACGGGCAGGTGGACAATGTTGCGCATGTAGTCATGGCCGTTGATGTTGGAGTCCCGCAGCACGCTGTTGAGGTTCTGGTTTATGGCTTTGATGATGATGTGAGGGTCACTGGCAAAGACAGAGATGAAGGGACCCTTGGAGAACAGCACCCTCACCTAATCAGGAGGACAAATCCAAAAAAGGTTCTTTGTTGTAGGCCTCAAAAGTTGCACATCACTGAGTGTCTAAAATTCAACATTATCAAACTTTTGTGATTTTTATACAAACACATGTATCATCTTAAGAACTTACTTAAGCCAACAATAACTTGACATGCGCTAGTTCCCTAATCAATACATCAGACACAGTACATTAGAAACCCATTATTACTGTTCTTTAAATGTATAATCACATTTAGGGCAAGAAGACCACTAAGAACACTTAGGTTGGAAAAATAAATAAATGTCAGTCTTATCAAGATCTCAATGCAATTGACTAAATGAATAAGGCATGTTGTTGGTTACTGCCAACCAACAGGTCAGTTCAATAAGTGGAGGAAGGCCAATCCTTGTTAGACAATCAGCAAAGCCAGTTCTAAGAAACCATTCATTTATAATAATTAATGACATCACTTCTTTCAGTTTTTTGTGATCTATATCGCAAAAAGAGATTTCATAGCTTATTGCAACTTGAGAGTGAGACAAGTGAGAAATAGAAGGATGTCTGTTTTAACCTATGAATTGTGCTTCTGCTAAAGTTAAACAGGCAATTACATTTATGAATGTGGCAAAAGCTATTATCCAAAGTGACTTGACAATACATTTGTGGTATACATTCTTATCAGTCTATGTGTTCAGTGGGAATCATGTTGAAAGCACCATGCTCTACCAGTTGAGTAAGAGGAACACAATTAGATAGAGTGGCTAGATAGCAACTGGCTCCACAACTGCTTTATCTCACCGTGTCTAGCATCTGTAGTACTTTGTCCTGTTCGCAGGAGTCCAGACCATCAATGATGACGACTAGACGCGTCTGGTTCTGGGTGAAGCCGTCTATAGTCTTGGCCATCTTAGCCATGAGCTCCACTTCATTCTTCAAGACCTAAGTAGTATCACAAACACCAAAATGTCAAAAGTAGGTGATCGTTTTAAATTTTAGACAATTTGTCCACCAAATCATAACAAATTATAGCTGTGGAAGAAAATGCACTGTCTATGACCCTGTGTATGTATACCACTTGTGTATGTCTCTATGTAGCTATGTAGGTTACCCAAAATAGCTCCAGGAGGGTAAAAGCTACTGTGAAACAAACCTTCATAAAGCCCTCACTCTTCAGCTTGTGCATCTTGTTGGCGGCACTGTGCAGCCTCTTCCTCTGGGAGTTAAGCACTGAGTCTGTCACCTGCCACCAGGTGCGGCACTTAAGCACCAGCACCAACCCAACTACACTCGCCATGGAAACCAGCACTGCATTCACTGTCTGGTTTTGCCCATCCACCTTGAAGACTGCCAAGAGGGCCATCCCCATAATCAAGCAGGCCAGGATGAAGAGGAAGATGACAAAGGATGGGATGCAACATGTCTTCTTCCACTTATTTTTACCTGGGAGTAGATATGGTCACATCATTAAATGAGAGATTGATTTCTAAAACAAATCAAACATGATCTACCTGAGTTTAAGCTCTGATATATTCAAAGATGGTTAAGATGCCTTTGCCTTGAGTGTCCTCAGTTTTGAAGACTCTGAAAAGTCTGGTGGCCAGGAAGCCAAACTCTCTCTCACAGGCATCCGAGAGAGTAGCGATCATTTCAGCCATGGACGTCTCCCCACCCACACTGGATAACCTGTTATAGTCTGTGAACAAAAACCTGCCAACAGATAAGAGGAGAGCAAATCAAATGCACCTATTCAGTTAAATCTTACCAATCAGTCACATTAAAAGCAAGCCCGATTTTTTTGGGCTTTCTTCAAATGAAACAAAATATTAAAAAACAAAATCAAATACCACAGTTGGGAAAACTGAAAGTATGGCCCTGTCCTTAACAGGAGTATTCTAAGTTGGAATTTTTAATGTAGTTTTTTTTTTTTTTTTTTTTAGTTTTCACTCTGTGACTGTTAGTTTTAGTTTAGTTTTCATTTTTTCAATGTTTTCTCTTTTCAATTTTTATTTTAGTTTAAGTATTTTATGGCTGGCAAAGTCTAGTCTAGTGTTACTGCTTGAGGCATGTTCATGTTTAAAGGCAGGTTGTAAAGGTTTCAACTTTTATAATATACTGTGCATTAAAAACATACATTTAATTTTTCATTTTATTCTAATTCTGAAGTTATGAAAAATACACTGAAGTTTCATTTATTTCTAACCTTGTTCATTTTTATATCATTTCATTTTCATATTAGTGGCATTATGCTGCATGGACTGTTGGGTAGTAGACCACTGTCATGTCCGCATCAACAGCGCATTGTGGTCACAAACGGGAAGCATAAAATAACAAATGGGACACCCATATGTTGTTATTGATTTAATGAACACATGCATGTTAAGAACATAAGACTGCAAGTCTACATCAAGTACACCATTTGGGACAGGGCTGATACCGCCTTTAGATTTTTTGTCGGTTTGAATATCTACCTTACAGGCAGTGCACGGGTGGTCTGTTCCGGCAGTTCAGGTGGGTTGACGAACATGAGTTTAAGCAGAAGCTCCAAGTATCCGATGTGTCGGGCCAGACGGGTGCTAATGACCCATGCCCAGTTCCAGCTCTCACCCTCACGCCTGCTCCCAAAGTACACAACCACTGTGAAGAGATGGAGAATTTACACATACATTTATTATACATCACAGGTTAATGCTACAGCATTATACCATACACAGTAAAGCAAGGGATACAGTACCACTATCGACCAGTGGTTAAAACTCGTGGTGGTTCGCTACAAAAAAATGGGTGGCAAAGCATGTTTGATAGGGTCACAGAGAGCAGCGAAAACATTGATATTTCAAATAATACCATATAATCGTACATAGTTAGGATAGCAAAATAAATAGGCCTATTCACTTTTAAAAGCATAGAGGAAATATGTTGTATGTTTTATTGTTGACGTAAAAGCCGTAGTTCCAATCAAATTTGGGATGGTAAAACAGTATTTTATAGTCACTTGGTAAAAGCCAGCCATTTCCCAACATGAACAGGTTGTTTGACTTGCCATCATCCTTAAAATCCATGAACAAAACTATGCAATATAAAGGAATATACAACACAGATTACATTAAATACGGGTTTACTTGTAATGACAAAAATGGTTTGTGCCAACCACAATGTATTTTGTGCAGTGAATAATGGGACTGTCTCTTACCAAAGAATACGTAAAGCAGTGCTAGGATGCTGAGAGAGATGGCGATAGCCAGTTTAGGATCCACAGTAAAGCCGAGCACCAGAGCTACAGATCCGCACAGCAAGAATGATAACAACACAACCAGCCAGGAAAACTGGAACAAAGGTTCCACCTGCTGACCTGCAAATGTCTTCATCTCATCTGAGAAAGAAATATGAAGATTTATCCACCAATAAATATCCACCAGATGCGGCGAATTGAGCAGTATTAAACATTTCAAACTCAAAAATAGCTAAAAAGCTCCGTACATGATCTACAAGAGTAAACTGTGCTTTAAAATATCTTTTTCAGGTCACTTTCCAAGTTTACGCTGAGCAACTCTAAATATCGCTCACCCTCCAGTTTCTTGAGCAGGAAGGACTTGCCGCTGCCCCACTGAGCGTACAGACCCACACAGATGGGCGGCTGCATGGTGGGCTCACTCAGAATGTCAGCTAAAGCACTGCTGTACAGGTCATAGCCCAGCATGTCCCCATCTGACTCTGTGGGGGACAGATGTCCTAAAGGGGACAATACAGAGAGGGGCACAAATACACACAGGTCACACATGATTACTTATTCAAAGAGTGCAATGTCGAGCAATAAGGATTGGGTATACAGTATTTTAGCACTGAAATATAACTACAACAATTGAAGAACACACCACATGGATAAAAGTGTGTGAACATCTGAACAGCGCACGATATATGGTTGTTGAACATTTAATTTTGAAACCATCAAAACTAATAGGGAGTCGGTCCTCCCTTTGCTGCTGTAACAGCTTCCACTCTTCTGGAATGGCTTTCCTCTAGATGTAGGAACATGAGAATTTGCTCCCATTCAGAAACAATAGCAACAGTGAGGTCAGGCATTAATGTTGGGCAAATGAGACTGACTTGAAATCGGCATTCCAATTCATCCCAAAGCTTTTCAATGGGGTTCAGGCCAGTCAGGTTCTTCCACACCAAACTCTGCAAACCATTTCTTTATTGACAGGCACATTGTGTACAAAGGGGGTCTGTTCCAGAACCTAGTGAGCTGCCTCCAGAGGCAGCACTTTAAAGGGATAGTTCACCCAAAAATGAAAACTCTCTTATCATTTACTCACCCTCATGACATTCCAGATGTATATGAATTTCTTTCTTCTGCTGAACACAAACAAAGATTTTTAGAAGAATATCTCAGCTCTGTAGGTCCATACAATGCAAGTGAATGGGTGCCAAATTTTTGAAGCTCCAAAATGCACATAAACACAGCATAAACACCAGTGGTTAAATCTATATCTTCTGAAGTGATATGATAGGTGTGGGTGAGAAACAGTACAATATTTAAGTCCTTTTTATTATCACTCTCCACTTTCACTTTTACATTCTTCTTTTGTTTTTGATGATTTGCATTCCACCTACTGGGCAGGGAGGAGAATTTATGATAAAAAATTAATATTGATCTGTTTCTCACACACACCTATCATATCGCTTCAGAAGATATGGATTTAACCACTGGAGTCTTATGGATTACTTTTATGCTGACTTAGTGCTTTTTGTAACTTAAAATTTTTGGCACCCATTCATTTGCATTGTATGGATTACAGAGCTGAGATTTTCTTCTAAAAATCTTTGTTTGTGTTATGCAGAAGAAAGAAAGTCAAACACATCTGGGATGGCATGAGGGTGAGTTAATGATGTGACAATTTAAATTTTTGGGTGAACTATCCCTTTAAGGCATCATAGGCATGCTGCAGACACGAAAGCTGTACCAAAAGGTGCAGTATCTTAATTAAGCTGCCTCCTAAGATATCTTGTTTTGGCCATATTATAAAGGTAGTATTGTGTGTATTCTTCCCCAGGTAGGCAATCCCAGAATGCACTGTGATGAGCTCGTGGAAAAAGGGTGAATAAACCAAGAGAAATTTGGATTATATATATACTTATACAGAATTCCATTTATTACTGATAACCATCCATATTTTTGGTTTGTTTGTTTAATAATAGAAAACTGACTGTTTTATCAAAAATGTGTGTTCTATGTATAATTATGCTAAATGGAGTATCGCGTCGTTCCTCGCACATCACCTGTTTTGAAGTTGCGAGTCGAGTCTCCCGTGCGCAGCGTGTGAGAAGCGTTATTTGAATGACGCGTGGAGTTGCTGCCTATGAAGAGCGTTCCAAATCGGTGTCTTATGAGGCTCCAATTCAGTTAGGATGCTGCCATTGAAGAGAGCTGCCTGGGTAGGCAGGATACAGCATGGCAGCTCACTAGGTTTTGGAACAGACCCAGGGACTTTGGCACACCCCATTCTACTAAAAATGTTTCTCTAAGGAGATTGCATGGCTGTATGCATGATTTTATGTAGGTGTTGCTGAAATGGCCAAACCCCTGAATTAGAACAGGGTGTTCACATACTTTTGGCAATGTAGTGCATGTTTAATTACTTAGGATCTGAATTGCAGAGAGCAGGTCTCACATTATTGTAGATTAATATGAGGATTGTTGGCCAGTAGTTAAGCTCATGATGGAGAGCTAGTTACAGACTTACGGGCTCCAAAGATTTGGGTGAGGATGCTCTTCTGGTGGCTGCAGTCGATGTTGTAGGGTGTTTCTCCAGCCTTGTTGGGGCGGTAGAGTAGGCGGCCATCTTTAGGGTTACGGAGGAGGAGCTCAGCCAGCCTCCGGCTCCGCCCACGTATAGCGATATGAAGAGGTGTGTCCCCTTTCTGCAGGCAGAGACAGTGCCACGTTTCAATGTACGGTATAATCAATCACCATTCCGTTATGTCCATGAAACTGTGACTAAGACTTACCTTGTCCACTGCAGACACTTTGGCCCCTTTGTCCAGAAGCAGCTCCACAATTTCTATGTTCCTCATCTTGGTAGCTTTGATTAAAGGAGTCTCAGAATCCTAGACACAGACAAATACATACTCAAGACAGGCTTGCAACAATGAAAGCACCAAAATGATCTGAGTTTTGCTTTTCTTTTACCTTAGTGGTTGTCTCTGTGTCCGGGTTACACTGCAGTATGTCTCTGACCATGGTTGCATTGCCTTTCTCTACAGCCCAGTACAGAGCAGTCTTATTTTCCTGTAACAAACAAACAGTAGAGTCATTTCAGTTTCCTTGTTAACATCTCCGACAACCTGAACAAGCATGATTCAGTCACTTCGTGTTTTCTGTATGCATATGATTAGATAACTTTATGACATTGCAGGTACGTTACCTGTCCTCTGATGTCGATATCTGCATACTTATGCAGCAGTGCTCTAACAATCTCAACATGCCCCCCTCTCACAGCTCCAATCAGCACTGTGTCACCGCTCTACATGTTTACAACACAATACACACAGTCAAAATACCTCACAAACCATTGAATTCTTATGCATCAGTTTCCAAATCAATTTCTATCCAATTCTATCTGATTTCTAAGAAAAGAAGCTGAAAAGCGGTTTAACCCACCCTGTCAGGGATGTTGACGTATGTGCCAGCATCTAGCAGGTCCTGCACAATCTCAGTATAGCCCTCTTTAGCTGCGATCATCAGGGCTGTGTTGCCATCCTTATCTGTCATGTTCACATTGGGGTTCCTCTTCAGAAGTTCTTTAACCACCTCTGTGTAACCTCCCTTCACAGCCACTATCAGTGCCGTCATGGAATTCTGAGTGAAAAAGGTTTATAAAACAAGAGAAACTATCATGAGGGCTTCTGCTATTATGCTGCTAAATAATGCCCAACAAAAATACCGAGTACATACCGCCCCCTCCTGGTCAACATCAGCTCCATTCTCCAACAGGTGCATCACACAGTCGTAGTGTCCCTTTCTAGCTGCCCAGATTAGTGGGGTGGTGCCGTACTAAAGGTATAGAATGACAAATTAAAGTTAAATATGCAGGTCTATACCTTCCCTTACCGTAAAGCCTGTTAAGCACAGTTAGTGAGGTTTGGTTATGCAGCAGAGAGCTCACCTTATCAGAGCAGTTGACTTTGGCTCCATGCTCTAGCAAGAGCTTAACAATCTCTGCATGACCTCTACCGGCTGCCCAGATAATGGGGTACACACTGTATTGCTAAAAGACCACAAGATATTAAAGACATATTTTAAAGGTGCACTCAATAATTTTTTCCTCATTTAAAAAGTTTTACTTCTAAAAAAAATGAATAGTAATATTGAAGCATATATATGAAATCATGACCACTCATATGAGATGAAGAGTTCAGTCATATCAAATTATTTTACATAAGGAAGGGTGCCCTCATGGGAGCAGCCATGTTAGGATCACATGACCAGCTGAATACTTCTTGCTTAATCTCAGTAACTGCCCTATTACTGGACACTTTCATTCATGGGTTAAATTAATCCTGGCTTACTGTGAATAGTGAATTTCTACAATGGCAACTGGTAACTGAAAACTACTGTTTGAATGATGCAGCTTCCAAGTCACTAGGTGTCACTGTAAGCCAATGGAAGTTACTTTGACATACTTCAAATAACTGAGTGCACCTTTAACCAGTGTATACATGTATTAAACTGTGATTATTACACTAAACATTCTGCAATACTTCAATCTAAAAAAATGATATTGCATTGGCTTTATTATTTCCTTAACATTGTAAAGTAAGTGTAATTAGGTTTAGGGTACTAGTATAGGAAGTACTTCTTTCCTAGCTAAATGTAAATTATTTTTATGTACTTGCTTCTCATTTGTGAATAGGTTCCCCATCTTTACCTGTCCAGTGGTGTTTGGGTTCGCCTCGCTCTCCAGTAGGACCTTGGCTACTTCAATTCTGCCTTTATATGAAGCCCAAGTAAGAGCGGTCCAACCCCCCTGAATGACACAAAGCCACTCCATTTAACATGATAGCATGGGTGCTACTTTTTCAAATGTAATTACAGTACAAAATAAAGGACATGTATTGCTTTTGATATAAACATATGCTTGATTTTTAAAGGAATAGTTGAATCATTTACTCACACGCATGACTTTCTTTCTTTCTTGGAACACAAAAGGAGATGTAAGAAAGATAGCCTCCATTAACATTTACTTTCATTGTATGTGGGGAAAAAATGCAATTGAGACTATCATTCTGCCTAACATCTCTTTTTGTGTTCCACGAAGAAATTACGTCATATGAATTTGGAAAAACATTGGGGTGAGTAAATAATATTTGGGTGAACTATCCCTTTAATTCTAGTGTATGGTTAGTCTCACCATGTCTCTGTGCTCAATATAAGCACTGTTTTCCAGCAGCTCTTTCACCACCTCCACATGCCCCTCCTTAGCTGCAGAGATCAGAGCGGACCAGCAGTCCTATCATGAAAAAGCACAGAGAAGGGTCGCTATGGAAACTATTGAACAACTGGCAAATGTAGCCATGGGAACAGTGATGGAGTGCACAGTAGCTGTACTAGAAAGAAAAGCCCTCAGGCACAGTTATAATAGGCACCATATCTTATTCAGGTTATTCATTTTTGACAAAAAAATGTTATACAAATATGTTCAGAATTTAATTACTAAATTATTCCAATCACAATTATTTAATTATGATATTTATTTTATATTGTAATCTTATAATGACAACGTAATTAGCTGCTGATTCATGGCCATCCTTCATAAAATTCAAAAAGGATATAAAACAACTGCACCACTTCTTGTTGGTTAATGTTATTTGAATATCTATAGTAACTGAATGGAATCAAGATGCACTACCAGCCAACATTCTTATAAAGCTAAAGTGAGCATTTTCTCACCACATCGTCCAAGTTGACATTTGCTCCCCTTCGAATGAGCTCTTGAACTATCTCAAGACTGCCCTGCTCTGAAGCCAACATCAGAGGAGTCTGTCCATTCTGTGAAAGATCAAAGACAGGGAAAGAGAAAGGTTGATATTTTAGCTGCCCTTCTTAAATTATATTTCACTTTCATAGTTTATAATAATAGTAAATTAACTTACGTCACTTCGACCATCCACCTCTTTGAATTTGTCCAGATGGGTTTTTACAGCTGCCAGGTTCTCTTCCTCTACATAGCTGAAGAGGTTTTGGATGGCCAGTGTGGTCATCTTGATTGAGGTTGTGGTGTCCATGACTGCCACTCAATACTGGGACACCCTGAGAAAATAGATGAAACTCAGTCACTTCCAGAACACAAAACAGATGCCTTTTCTGTATACCCTAAAAAATAGTTGGACAAAAGCAAAAATTGAGAAACTGATATGAAAGATCTTTAAAAGAGATTAAAGTATCACATTGCTGGTTAGTTTGAGGGACACAGCATTTGTTCCTCACATGAGGTGAGACTTTAAATGCCAGGAGCGAGGAGGCTGGCACTATAAATTGTTAAATAGAGATAGCCTTTTCTAGCGCTTACTCTGAATGCCAATCCTAGATAAGATACCTGTTTGCTCCTAACATCTCTATAGATGCACATTTTAACAGGCTACTCCAATCTCTTTTTCATTCCACCACTTTTAATTAGTGCAAATAAACAGGTTAATTAGCTAGTGAAC
The DNA here is from genome assembly GCF_019703515.2 of Myxocyprinus asiaticus. Classification (NCBI taxonomy): domain Eukaryota; kingdom Metazoa; phylum Chordata; class Actinopteri; order Cypriniformes; family Catostomidae; genus Myxocyprinus; species Myxocyprinus asiaticus. The sequence goes on from NC_059368.1 coordinate 18,048,592, forward strand.
AGAGAGATTAGATTACTCTTTTAATTTCAGTTTCCTCAATAAATAAGAAGTTAACATATGGGCTGACAATAAATGAACTTAGGCTTAAAGGCATTTAAATATAAGGACAATACACGCAACATCCTTCGCCGGCCTGTACTGTATGGCAAAACTGAAATCACATATTTTTAATAATGATATATTACAGCATTTGACCTTAATTTGATCTGCACTGGAATGTGGCACTCAGTTTAACCCTAAACAGACATTGTATAAAAAGGGTGTCACTGCAGGAAAAATACAGAATGCATGCCGTCTACTGCAACACATTGATGGACAACAACAAAGAGAATATGGCAGCTCAATCAAGCTTTCTACTGCTCGGTCTATGAAATATGACACCAAAGTTATTCTTATGAACCCATATGTGACATCTTAATCAGCAAGCTCAGTATTAAACTGTCAACTGCATCTAAATGCCTATAGATGAAGCCTGTGACTGCTGTCTGTCTACTCTGGAATGACAAAGCATTATTTATGGGACCAAGAGAGGTTAACGCCTAGTGTCCATAGTGAGATGTGAGCTCTGTATTCCATAGCAGATACTAAAATATCTATCTATCTATCTAATGTGATTTATGCTGGATGTAATAGCGTGCCTCTCACCATTTTACAAGATTAAAAAAAAAAGAAGAAAAAAAAAAGAAGAAAAATTAATATAAATGTAGCCTATGTAAAATATATCTATATTATATATATGACACACACACACACACACACACACACACACACACACACTGGGGGCCAGAAGCTTGGAATAATGTACAGATTTTGCTGTTTCGGAAGGAAATTGGTACTTTATTCACCAAAGTGGCATTCAACTGATCACAAAGTATAGTCAGGACATTACTGATGTAAAAAACAGCACCATCACTATTTCAATAAAGTCATTTTTGATCAAATCTAGACAGGCCCCATTTCCAGCAGCCATCACTCCAACACCTTATCCTTGAGTAATCATGCTAAATTGCTAATTTGGTACTAGAAAATCACTTGCCATTATATCAAACACAGTTGAAAGATATTTGGTTAATTTAATGAATCTTAACACTGTCTGTGTTTGTTGCCACATTATGCAATAGACTGGCATGTCTTAAGGTCAAAAATGGCAAAAAAAGAAACAGCTTTCTCTAGAAACTCATCAGTCAATCATTGTTTTGAGGAATGAAGGCTATACAGTGCTTGAAATTGCCAAAAAACTGAAGATTTCATGCAAAGGTGTACACTACAGTCTTCAAAGACAAACGACAACTGACTCTAACAAGGACAGAAAGAGATGTGGAAGGCCAGATGTACAACTAAACAAGAGGATAAGTACATCAGAGTCTCTAGTTTGAGAAATAGACGCCTCACATGTCCTCAGCTGACAGCTTCATTGAATTGTTCCCGCTCAACACCAGTTTCATGTACAACAGTAAAGACAAGACTCAGGGGTGCAGACCTTATGGGGAGAATTGCAAAGAAAAAGACCATTTTGAAACAGAAAAACAAAAAGAAAAGGTTAAAGTGGGCAAAGAAACACAGACATTGGACAACGGATAATTGGAAAAGAGTGTTATGGATCTTAACCCCATTGAGCTTTTGTGGGATCAGCTAGACTGTAAGGTGCGTGAGAAGTGCCCGACAAGACAGCCACATCTATGGCAAGTGCTACAGGAAGCGTGGGGTGAAATTTCACCTGAGTATCTGGACAAACTGACAGCTAGAATGCCAAGGATCTGCAAAGCTGTCATTGCTGCACGTGGAGGATTTTTTTAATGAGAAATCTTTGAAGAAGTTCTGAACATTTTTTTCAAATTGTAATTGTAATTTTTCATGTTATTAATGTCCTGACTATACTTTGTGATCAGTTGAATGCCACTTTGGTGAATAAAAGTACCAATTTCTTTCCATAAGAGCAAAATCTGTACATTATTCCAAACTTCTGGGCCCCAGTGTGTGTGTGTGTGTGTGTGTGTGTGTGTGTAGGTATATATATATATATATATATATATATATATATATATATATATATATATATATAAGATAATGGGATTTGAGTGATGTACATAAAAGCACAATCATAAAGTATATGTATGGTGATAAAGTTTCTATTATTATAATATTTCTGGTTGTCTAAATATTATTGTAATTCGATAAGGAAGAAATTTATTTCTGGAAAGAAACAGGACGGGCTGTGTCTCATCAACAAAGTCGACATGTCTGCGTGCTGATGCACTGACTTACTCCCTATGACGATTAATCGACATCAAAACAACCCTGAACAGATGAACTATATTAGTATATTAATACATAATGATGCTCGTTACTGGCATTTAAATAGCAAAGATTTACAAGCTGAGCTGTCAATCATACGCGCCATAATCCCATTTCACGCGATTTAAACCCGCATCTACTCTATTACGAGCCGTACCTCACAGAAGAAAACCGTTGAAATGTTGTGCTGTCTGGAAGTCCGTTTGGAAAGGCGTATTTCTCTTCAAATCTCGAACTATGGCGCTCGTTTCTTCCTATTCACCATCTTCACTAACAGCCATTTTGAAGTAGAGCTCTGTGCGCTGTTGTTGCTGTTTCTTCCCGGAGGTGAGCCCTTGACAACGCACTGCGTGACGTCACTGAAGAAGGACCGAACTAGTATTAATATTAACACACCTCGGTCAAATTTGGATGATTGTGTTTTTTAATTTTTTTTATTAAAGTAATTCTCATTTTAATTAAAATTAATGTAATTTTTTTTTCACTGATTTTGGGGAGTTAACAAGTAAGCAACATACGTAACACCAGGGGTTTTCAAACATTTGGATGATTCCAAGGACCTCCAAAAATAATAATCCCTTTGCAAGAGACCTCACCCCTCTTCCAAAAAAGAAAATAAATAATTAAAAAAGGCAGCGATATATTTTACAGCCTTTGTTGTAAGACACACGACTCATTTATAGGCTACTGTGTAAGAAAAATAGTAAGTGTGATATTTTTAAATAATTGGACAGAATTATTCAATAATTATATAATAATTTAATAAACTATCAAATGTAATAAATAACTAAATAATTGGATTTCATATTGTATATTTTGTACTAAAGTCAACAGAAATGAATACAATATTATCTGGAAAATAATTATTTTGTAAGAAGTTGACATCTTTTTTTCTACCAACTATTAATGTATCATGTACAAACCATGTAAAAACTATTTTTAATTCAATTAAAATTTATTTGAAGTCCATAGAATACAAAATGAAATGAGTAATAATGCCAAATTTGGTCAATTTTTAATCTCTGAAATTTTCCATGGTCCCCCCAGCACCCCCCTGGTGGTCCCTGGACCCCAGTTTGAAAACCCCTGCACTACACTACCACTCTAGTCATTATTACTCTACAATACCTATAGAATTCACCTGTTTATTGAATATAGATCTACAGAATTCACTCTAAAGTTTCAATATTTCCTTATCAAGTCTTATCAAGCTAAGTCTATATAAAAAATGTCAGCAAAATCAAGTAACTTGTAGTTGTTTGAAATGGCACAAAGTGCATGATTTATGTCTGTAGGACAAAGGGCAGATGTTGAGCATGGATTACTCAGGTTAAAGCATGTGATTATACATTGCTTTGAAAATTATCAATGTGATTAAAAAAAAAAAAAACATTTCTCTAATTAATTATGCATATGTGAGTATAGTTACATTATATAATGGTTCAGCAGTACAAACCACAAATGAGTTGTAAAAAGACTTTTTAATCACATAATATAAAAAAAAAAAAAAAAAAAAATAACATAATAATAATAATAATAAAATAAATCCAGGTCCACACAGACAATGTTTAAGCAGATCCAGTGGTCATCCTCTTATTTTATTTATTTTTATTTAACACTGACATAAGCTTCGTTTCTAAACTTCAGTGAGGAAATCCAAAATGATCATTACTGTGCATACAGAATTACTTCCTTATTGATTTAACAACACTGTTAGTCATTTGCAGGATGTTACCTCAACATTTCAACACAGGTTAAGCATTACTTTGCAATGCTTCCAGTTTAGACATTGTTTGTCTGAGAAATACTTTTATTTATGGGAAAATAATTTCTGGTCTTTAGAGTGGAATGTTCAGTATATGTATGTAAAACATTCAGAGATTTGTGTGAAGACTACATAGACAAGACGTTACAACAGACCATATAACAAACATAACATGACAAAGGGCCAAGAGCCCTGTTTAAGTGGCACCGCCATGAGATCATATTGCAAGTATCTCTTGCTGTCTTTGACGAGAACAACTAGTCTTTAAATTTTGTGGGCAACTTCATATTGTATAAACTCCTTTTATCTCTTCCCCTTTCAAATAATGTCTTTATTATTTTCATTGTTACTTCAAACTTTTTGTTTTCAAAGATAATATTGCCAGCTTTTTTCAAGTGGTATCTACCTTGTGCCCTGCGAGAAACTCCTATTTACAGCCCAGTAGAAAACCACCAGGTTAGGACACTAATACTGAATTACAAAGGAAACGAAAGATTACAAACTATTTTTTCTTGGCAAGTCATCTATAACTCCCCCTTATACCGGTCAGATTTGATTCCATTATCTCAAATCACTGTTGAATCCCGGCAGCACTATAATGAGCCAAGGGCCTACTCACTCTATCACAGTCCAGGCTGGTTGGTTTATTTGTGAGCTTTAGTTTGTCTGATTCTCTTCATGTGTGGCTGGAGAATAGGTACATTTGCCCAGTCTGTGTGTATATAGGGATGTGGTGAAATGTCCCAGGACTCATGTGGCTTTTTGTTTCTGGTTGCTGTTGCTGTCTGTAGTCTCTTGGCTTGGCTGGAGGGCAGACTGCTGTTCTTTCATCCGCAGGTGGCGTGGTTTCACAGGTAAAGCAATGGCCAACAGTATGCAGCCTATGTGAATTGAAAAGTACCATGACCTACAGAGTGATGAAGAGAGAAATTGAGGGAATGAATTACTCAGACACAGCAATGATGAATTCATTTAAGTTATCCTGATCTGAACTTCGTGTTAGAGAAACACAATTTTAGCACAATTTTCTGAAAATATACACTCATGTAAAATCAAATCAGATAATTGCAACACGCTCAACACCGCTGGATCCACAGATGCAAGTTAAGGTTTTACTATGCAAAACAGAAGCCATACATCAACACTGTCCAGAAACAAATTCTCAAGGCTCGGTCTCATCAGAATCGTGTTTTGATGTCCAACGAGTCCACATTTCAAATCATGTTCCCCGGGCCAAAGTGGAAAAGGACCATCCAAACTGTTATCAGGTCCAAAAGCCAGTTTCTGTCATGCTATGGTGGTGTGAGGGCACCATTAATGTAGAAAGATATGTACAAATTTTGAAGCCACATATGCTGCCATCTAGACGCTGTCTTTTCTAGGGGTGTCCCTGCATTTTCCAGCAGGACAACGCCAAACCACATACTGCCCGGATTACAAGTGCATGGATGTGTAAGCAGAGAGCGTGGGTGCTAGATTGGCCTGCCTGCGATCCTGACCTCTTTCCAATTGAGAATGTGTGGCGCACTATGAAGCACACAATGCGGCAACGAAGGCCCCGTACAACTGCACAGCTGAAGACCTGCATAAAGGATGAACTGGGGATAATTCTGCTTGATAAACTTAAACTTGTGTCTTCAGTGCCCAAACGCTTTGTTTTTAAAAGAAATGTTTACATAGTGGTAAACACTCGACTGTCCCAACTTTTTGGAGCGTGTTGGAATAATTTCATTTAAATTACTTTATATATAAAAATAAATAAATAAAAAAATTCAGGTGAAACATCAAATAATGTGTTGTTGTAGTGCTTTTAATACAGTACAGGGTGAACAGAATTTACAAATGACTCCTTGTTTTTATTAGCATTTTCCATACTGTCTCAAATTTTTCAGAATTGGGGTTGTATTTTTCCTCAATCTTTTGAAATAAATCTGATCAATGTACAATGTAAATCAGTACTGAAAACTTACTCATCAGTCCAAAAACACCATAAATTAGGCTGCAAAAACAACTCAATCTTAACTTTTTGCATGACATATTTCAGCACATATTGTTTTTTGAATAAGACGGCTTTGCAAAGAGTCTGTTTTTGAAAGATGGCTCAGTACGAATAGGGTACAATGGAGCTAAAGGCACCCCTTAAGGAAATTTTGCTTTTTTCTGGTCACAAAATGTATCAAGGTCATACAAATGTATCTATTTTTATTGAAAATTGATGGAGCAACATAATTTGTGTGAAAATAAATAATAACGGAAGGTTGTTTAGATTAAAATTCAGTTTTTTAAAAAAGGTGGTGAAAAGGGCCCTAGGTAAAACACATGGGGTAAAAGGCCCCTAGGGGGTTTAAAGTGATAATGTGTAGATCCCGGGGCAATAGTTATAGGGAACAATTTGTCAGCTTATGCAAATAATTTTGAGACACTAAGATGCTTTTTTGAGTATCAAATTAAGATGACGCTTACTCAAAATAACCATTTCAGAAAAGAGCGCACCATTTCCTGTTAATTTCAAACATATTTGGCATTTTATTACATCGCAAGTATTCTATAAACAAACGAATCTCTATTATGATTGGATGAGTCAATGTAGCTCACTATGAACATTTTTCATAACAAATCTAAATAGTGTTTAATAGGGGCCTTTAGCCCCTGCAACAGGGGGGCTTTTACCCCAAATACTATCCTTTCACTTACTGGACAGTTATTGAAAAATGTTTGATGTAATGACCTTAAACAAAACTGAAAATTATAAATAAAATTTTTTTTTTATAAAAAAAAATAAATAAAAAAAATAAAAAAATCAGGGATTTTCATTAGCTACATAAATTTGCAGCATATTAAAAAATAATAAAAATGAGATCAAACTGCCTCAAAATCAACCTATAGACACCACAAGCAAAGATCTCATGGAAGAGGAAAATTTTCCAGTGTACAGTGATGAACAGGTGTTTAGGAAAGTGCTGTGGTAGTTTTTGTTGCTATTTAGTGTTTTGGGAGAAAAAAATAAAAAGAAATGGAGCCTTTTACCCCACAGAGCCTTTAGCCCCGTTGTACCCTAATGTTGAACCCAACTGCAAACCCCACAACCTGTCAGCAAGTGGTGTTTCTCATTTCACATGTTAACAGACTACCTACTCTTAACCAAAAAAATAATAAAAAATAAAAAATAAAAAATAAAAAAAAAGACCGTTTACATCCAAGGGTCAGAGAGAGAGGGTGGAAAATGGTCATGTCAAAGTAAATTATTACAGTTTTCAGTGCAATAAACCTTAATTAACATTATCAGTGGACCTCAGGGGGAAAAAAATATATTAACAAATGCATTGAGCCGTTTACATGCACACCAATACGCTAAACTCCCCAAAATCAGCTTATTTAAAAAAATAAAAAAAAACATGTTTACACGAGATTTGAAATAATAAAGTTATTGATGCTTTTGATGTCAAACTGTAAAGAGGCATGCGCAGAACACTTGCACACATTGGATAAGCCAGTAATAATGACTGTTAAGGTGTTTACGTGCAATGCAAAATCGGGTAGTGGGCAAAAATCTACCCGTTGTATCGATCGATTTTCGTTCTTAAGCTATTTATGACCTTACACCGATAAAGGAATGCAGTTAATGTGTTTACATGACTACACACGTTGTCGGCTTATAAAGCATAATCAGTGTAAGAGCTTGTGTGTAAACACGCTCACTGACACCTTAAATAAACTTTTAGCATTTTTTTCTTGTTTGTTTCTACCCACCTGTAGAATTTGAGCGAGGGGCCCACAGAAAGCAGCACAAAGGGGACCACTGTGTAACAAATAGCAATCTGTGTAGCTGCCCACGTGATGACATCATACACAAACTTGTGATTTGGTGAACCCAAGAAGTATGGTCTTACATTGTGTCTCACCTGAGGGAGAAAGGAGAACTCTAAATTAAGAGGAAGAAATAAAAACTGTGGAATGCATCAGACCTTCCCTGGTTAGTTTCACAACACAAGTACTAATGTATCACCATTAGCCATGCATTTGAAATTATGGTGAGATTCAGCAGGTTTTTTTAATAAGTAACTGCTTAATTTCTTAATCTTATTCTCTGTCTTCCTTGTCACCTCTTTAGTCAGCTGCTAAAAGACATACTAAAGAGACAAATAATACAGCGTAGCACTGTTTAGCACAAGAATCCATTAAACAAAGGCTGGGTTTATTATTCAACTGTTAGACTAAAAAGACACTTGAGTGAACCTACTGAGCGTTTAAAGTGTCAAGTAAGAGTTTTGCTTTGTCTTCGTCATTCTCTCCTTTTGTTTCACCTAGTGGACCGAAACCAATTACAAACACCTACCCTACATTTACAGTTACTTCATACCTCTCCTTATGCTTCAAAACTAAAGTAAAAAGCAACATCACATGAAAGTGAGATGAATATCCTTTCTGAATTGTCCTTTATATATGGTAGAATGTGATGCACTCACAGCTCTGGCTGCAAGAGTGATGACAATGCCAGTGAGGAAGGTAAGGTAATAGCCTGGGTAAGCCCCATGCCACATGGCTGACAGCAGAAAGGTGGCGGCAGTGGGGTTATATGGACAACGCTCATAACACACCCTATATAAGATAACATACAGTTAGTGTCAAACATAATAAAACATTTCATTTGTCCTATACAGTATGCAGTAATTTACCAACAACCTCCAATACTGATAATACAATTTAGTGCTTCTGAGGAAGCAGACTGTACTGTAATTATCATGTTAGCATGGAAAATTTAAACTTTAGTATCCTTGCCATTAAAACCATTAAAAACTTGCTTTTGTTCTGCGGAACACAAAAGAACATGTTACATAGAATGTTCTGGATGACAGCCATAGTCACCATTCACTTTTGTCTTTTTTCCATACAATGAAAGTGAATGGTGACTGAGGCTGTCAGTCACTAACAATCTTCCTAAAATATCCCTTTGCGTTCCATGCAAGAAAGTCATATGGGTTTGGATCAACATTAGGTAACTGATGACAGAATTAGCATTTTCGGGTGATCTATCCCTTTAATTTTTGATGATAACACAATGATAATAAAAAAACAAAAATCTGATTGGCCTCTACCACAATAGATGGCACTGTCTCACATTTTTCAGATTTCAGATCGCATTATTTTACACATTAATTTGTGTAGTTATGAAGGTAGATGGATGAAAGGTTTTTACAATTCGGTGCACAATGATAGCATAATCCATGTGCACTTCCTGTTCTTACCTTTTAAGCCAATGTGCTGTTTGGATATTCCAGTTATCCAGGAACACTTTAAAACTGGTGGCAAACTGAAAAATGTAGGCATATAAAATATAATATAAAATCAGCTGCCTTGACTGATTATGACAATTCTGATTCATTAATTCAAAAATGAATAGTAGCTTAACTGACCTCTATATTCATGATTCTCAGGTTAGAAATGAGATCCCATCGTGGCAAGCCTTCACTGTCATAGCCATTAAAGCCAAATCCTGCCGCGTTGTTGATGGCATCAGCTATTAAAATGACAAATGAGTGTTAATATAGTGTTTCTCAAAGAAGGCCTGATTCTTGTCACCACACTTCATTATTCATTAATAAAACTCAGAATACATAGCATCAAGTTTGTTTCCATCTTCAGATAGGGTTTTATTTTGAAGCAAGATGATATTTGTCAAATTCAACAAAGCAGATTACTTTAAAGGGATAGTTCACCCCAAAATAAACATTCTCTCATCATTTACTCACCTTCATGCCATCCCAGATGTGCATGACATCTTTTCTTCTGCTGAACACAAAGATGTTTAGAAGTATATTTCAGCTCTGCAGGTCCATACAATGCAAGTGAATGGTGGCCAGATCTTTGAAACTCCAGAAATCACATAAAGGCATCTTAAAGTAATTCAAAAGAATCTAGTGGTTAAATCCATATCTTCAAAAATGATATGATAGGTGTGGGTGAGAAACAGATTAATGTTTAAGTCTTTTTTTTTACTGTACAATCTCCTCCCTGCACAGTAGGTGGTGATATGCACGAAGAATGTGAATTGCCAAAAACCAAAGAAGAAGAATGTGAAAGTGGAGATTTATAATAAAAAAGGACTTAACGGAAAATATTGATCTTTTTCTGACCCACACTTATGGCGCATCTGAAGATATGGATTTTACCACTTAAGTCATATATCATGGATTACTTTTACTATGCTGCCTTTATGTGCTTTTAGAGCTTAAAAAAAAAATAAAAAATACCAATTCACTTGCATTGTAAAGACCTACAGAGTTTAAAATCTTTGTATGTGTTCAGCAGAAGAAAGTCAGTCATACACATCTGGAGATTCCATGAGGGTGAGTAAATGATAAGAGAATTTTCATTTTTGGGGGAAGTATCCATTTATGCGTGGACCTAATGCTTCTTTTTATTTGACAACAAGAATATTATCATGCCTTCCAAATATTTTTCCCCAAATTATGTGTTTTGAGACATATCTGTCTATTGCAACAGAAGAGGTACTTGATGTATCATCACTTTTAGCAGTCATGTTGAAGGCTGTCCATCTAAAGAGGACAATCATATAGAGATATGGGTAGGAGTCAAATGTAATCACCCATGGTGGTTTGGATGTTACATCACACAATAAACGGTTAAAAAAATGGCTTTTAAAGGTCTATTCATTGTGGACACCATGCATCAGAGGGTTAATTTTAACGATATTGTAGGTGGCCATTTAGGGAATTCTGAATAAATGAGAGCTAGATGTAGTTTTGTATTTCAAGTATGTGTGTGAAATACTTGTAAATTATATGAATAGAGGTATTCTGTTATTGCACAGAAATTTGAGTTGAGGTGTCATTTTTATATTTGGTCTGATGGGGGCACTAAAATACAAGCCATTAGGATCAAGTCTGTGTTGTGTAAGATGTTGATCCCAATTCAAATGGGTCACACAAGCAGTCCTCACAACAGATGATGGATGATGCGTCCTAATGTGTAATTAATCACACCTGAGGTGAAGCATAAATGATAATGAAAGAAAAACTGTACCATGTGAGTGGTAAAATCATTATGCCCATCGTGGTTCATCAGACACATATTAGTGAGACAGAAAGTACAACTTGGAAACAGGAAGTGACTAATACACACAGAAAAAGATATAAAAGCATGATATCTAACTTAAGAATAAAGTCAAAGAGAAGATGAAATGAGACAAAATGGGGTGAATTCACTAAACAGTTGTCCCACTTTTGCACATGGTATTTCAGTGTAAACCACCCCCAATCCAGTTTAAAAAAAATATGGATTAAAAAGAGATGTTTGTGTACATTTTCTAGTGCTCATGGCAGCAGTTCCTCATCACATGATGGAAAAGAGCTTTATAACCAAGTTTACATGCAGACACGCAGTGTAGTCGAGCACACTTTTTGCATTTGAAAGATCTGATTCAGATATCTGGATCACAGTGGTGAAGTGATGCTGTACAGTCTCAGTAAAGTATGACAGATCATAGCAGACTGCTGCATACGCCACAAAAAACAACCTGCTGTTACCTGATTTGTATAATTCCATTAGTGAATCGGGTGCTAAAACAACGCAACAGTGCATGCACATAAATGACTCTATGAGCAGGCAAAATTAATTCTTAGTTAATCCATCCCAATATCTTTAAATGAAAATTAAAAAAGGAAAAGAAAGAAAGCTCGCCAAATGGAAAGAGAAGGAGAGGCAGGAAGTCCACGCACCCAGAGTCCAAACAAAGTAGTATTTAGGCCGGGTGGTCAGCATGGACAAATACAGGTAGACCACCTGAGCATAGAAGGGAGTGGTGGCAATAAAATCATCATCGATGTTACGTTCCACAGGAAAGACTTTGCAGACGGAGAGGAAGACCAGCAGGGAGAAGAAGCAGGTGGACAGCTTTCGGATGACCTCAGTCTGTTAATAAACAGAGACAGAAATGCACAAACTCATATGAGCTTGGGACGAGTCAATCACGTACTGTATAACTGAAAGAGGAAACTGGAACCAAAAGCAGTATACAGTGGCTACCATTCTGCCTAACGTCTCTTTTTGTGTTCCATAGAAGATAGAAAGTCATACAGGTTTGCAGCAGATAATGAATTTTCATTTTTGGGAGACTATAATATTTTTCAACAAGAGGGTCTCTTGTTGAAAATGAACAACATGATAAAACAGCTCAGTAAAATTAAGAGGAAAAAAATTATGCTCAAGACCTCAAGTGTAATTTCATTTAACATGACACAACATTTAGTAGAAAATGGTGGCAGTCAATGAGCAATTTTATATGGCATCAGCTTTGAATAGTTGCATAGATTGAAATGTAAATTTACACTTTGTGCTAGTACGGTTTCATGTAGGCCTGCAAATTATATTTATCATTTTCAAATTCAAGATCTATGTTTGAAGACCATTTACAGAGTCAATTTAGATCTAGAGAACAAGAGAATATCATTTTGAATAAAATCAAGGTAATGTAGGACTATGCGTGTAACTTCTCAGCATTTATGTGACTTGAGAGGTGACCTGGTGTATAAACTGATGTCCAAAAAACACAAACGAACATTTGGCGAAGGGTCATTTAGCCTGCTCTTGACATTCACTTTTCGCTTGGTCTCCTGGTCTCTGTGGCGACAGGGGGTGCCCTCGATGAAGCCAATGTAATCATTATAGGAACAGGTGGGACCAGCCAAAATGCCCATGAAATTACAATTATAACTGAAGTACTCCAATAAACTGGGCATCCGCCTGGGTGAAACACAAACAAAGAGGAAAAGTGGCAATGATTTCCTAAGTACATTTGGAAAGTCACATCTAGTAAAGGTTGTAGTTGACAGAAGGTCAAAAGGCAAAGCTAAAATCTATAAATGTGTGCAGATTTTATAATGATTCCCAAATAGAGCAATGATTGTTTGACATCAGAACCATATACCTTAAATGAGAGATTCAATTAAGGATTTAAATTTCCAGAGTGATCCATATGACTGTCTTTATAATGTCTATATAATTGAATTTTAAACCATATTCTGATCTGCATACTGTACCTTATTGCCAGCAGTTTTTGACTCTGATTGAGCTGCTCTTCCTTCCTTGCCATACCTGTTAACATAAGTTAAAATATTTCACTTTCACACATTTAATCCAAAACGAGTGTTGATCTATCTAACATTTCTCTCTTTCTCTGGTGGAAATATAGCACATTATATCCAAATACAGTGGGGTCTAAAAGTCTGAGACCACTTGTGAAAATGCTTTTAATTTTTGTATCTTTCTAATATAAAGGACTGTTAGTGTTTCAATACAAGTTCAGCTCAATTGACAGCATTGGTGGCATAATGTGATTACCACAAAATATATATATTTTATAAAAAAAATAAATAAATAAATAAATAAATAAAAGGAAGACAAAAAAAAAAAAGCAAAAGTGGCTTTAACAGTAAGGCATTTACAAAGGAAGTGAAAGGGGCCAGTGCATAAACGTTAAAATGATAACTGTTTCAGAAATATAATCTTTAGACGTAAACATTAGAAGTGTTAACATGATTTTAGTGTGATCAAATTGTTTACTAACTTTATCAGTGTAAAGTTACTGCCAATATTACAACTTCGTTGCAATAGATGATGTAACGCAAGTAAATCCTGTAAGCAATTTTATCACACTAAAATCATGTTGACATGTATAATGTTTCCATCTTATGGTAACACTTTTTAAAAGTGTCTTTTCATGTAAAGCATATGGACTGGCCATATTCACTTCCATTTTGAGTCCTTTACTGTAACCGTGGTAAACTGAGAGATGAGCCAAAATTATTTTCTGTAGTAATCAACATTATGCAACAAATGCTGTCAATTAAACTAAATTTGTATTGAAACTGTATTGTCATGAGGAATTAAATTGTTCTTGATCTTTTGACATATAAGAGGCCATTGTACTATAAAAACATACTGTAAGTTTCAGAACTGAAAACTTCCTCCTTAATAGAAAAATAGCAATTTATTTAAACCAGGCTCTAGAAACAGCTCGTTTTGAATTTTTGGAACATGTGACGTCACAAGGACCAAATACATCTACATATGACTGCCTCTTCAGCAAGACATCAACACCTATTTTACGTCATTGCACCGTTGGCCCTGCCTACTGGTGCTCACTACTCAGTTACACAGGTGAAGAGGAGAGAGGGCCTGTCATGGGAGATTTATCTACACCAGGGGTGGGGAATGTCAGGCCTCAGGACCGTATAAGGCCTGCAAGATCATTTTACCCGGCCCACGAGGCCATTTGAGAAATAATTTGAAAAGCAAAAAAAAAAAAAGGCCTCGATTCAATTAACTGAAAAAAATAAAAAATAAAAAATACAATACAATTAAAATAATGATTACAAATTATTTAAAATGATAACTATGTAAAACATTGTATAATAGACAGACCTTTTAGTGTTTTTACTTGGTGCATGAGCATGTAACGGAATGTGTATGTTAATTTCAACCCACAATCATAAATTGCAAGCAACTGTATGTCCCACGGATAATTTCGTAAATACTCGAATGGCCCTTAGTAGAAAAAAGGTTCCCCACCCCTGATCTAGACCAAAGGGGACTTACACAGGACATGTGTAATCTGGATTTAAATGTTTTTCTACACTAGATGAATGGCTTTGAATATTATCATGCATCTTGCGACTCTTTTAAAATACGCGATGTCAAGTTATAACTCTAAAAAGGAGACCTCCTTTTGTGTTTAATTTTGATGCTTTTCCAGCGATGTGCGCTGTGTTTTAAGAGCGGTACAAGTGCAACTTTTAAAAACGTGTCTCATTCTGCTGCTGCCACTGACTGGGAGAAATACATGCCATTCTGTGTGTAAACAACAGAACTCAACTCTCTGCTTTGGCCTGTTGAAGCACCCAGCATCACCATGGATTGTATTACGTTTGCGTTTTCAGAAATTTCAGCATGGACTGTTTGTTTTTTCGGCTGATATCAGCGTGGTTTACTTATGAACCAGTCAACACATGAATCAAGCTTTGCAAAGGAACTGTTATTGAATGAGCATTATTAAAGATGAGGCAGTTAAAAACTCTATTGGACCCGAAGCAAAACCGCAAGTAAACAGTTTCATTCATGAATATTTCAAATGTCACAACTGTTTTATAGTTAAGGATCCACTATGCTTAATGAATTTGGATGGAATGCATTGGGTGTACGTTATGTGTAAACCCTGAAATTTAATTTTATAATGTTGTGGAGCTTGTTGTTCATTTTCTTCTGACTGAGTTTCAAATACAGCTGAATTGGAACTGCAGGAAGTTAGCCAATCATAACAGTGGTGAAAAAAAACTTTACTAACACTATAAGTGGACCTCAGGGAAGATAATACAATTATTTAACAAAAAAAAAAAAAAAAAAAATGTAGTATGTCATGACCTCTTTAATATTTTTTTTCCCATTACAAATTATAAATTACTGTATACTATCAGCATAACAATTTGATTAAGTTGAATAAATTGAATTAAAAGTGTGAAATGGGAGGTGATAGGCAGACATTACATCACATCTACATGCAGTATAGCTGTTATCTCAGTAAACTCTATCACGATTACATACAATTTAACAGCAAATCTCAATGTTTGCATTTGATCACAGTGTAGAAACAGTACCCACAAAGCTTGTAAAAAGTGGTTTCGCCTAACTCTCCCTGGCCTTTCCCTGATTTACAATGGAAATTAGAGAGAGAAGAAGGGTGCTGTAAATTGACTTGGCTCAGAGTTGTGAGACTCCTCTAGCTCAGTGCTTTGTCTTCCTACACGATAAGACAAGGCGGGGCGACACAGGGTAAGTGGATTTAATAATTTCATGTTGTTTTATTGCCACCCTTATGCACATAGAAAGACGAGCTACTTAATGTTTTCATTAGAGTTTATGACCAATGCAGCCAGCAGCAGATGCAGTCAAGAAACAGAGCTACACCCACAGAAAAGCAACACCATGTCCAAGAGCTAGTGATGGAGGTCAGCAAGGACTTCTATGGGAGACCTTGTAATTTAAGTGTCTTACAGACCATTGGGAATATCAGTGATAGTTTATTTATGGCAACGGGCGAGTGAAACCAATTTACATGAGTTCTGCCAGACATCTTGATTGTATTCTTACATAGAGGTGGGTGGTGAGACTGAAAATCTTACAGTATATGACCGTATGATGAAGCAATAAGGTAAGAGTAAACTAATATTATAAATTATATTATTATAATATTAAAAATATTATAATGTTATAACATTTTGTCTCTAAATTCTAATTGGATTAAGTGTAAGTATATTAAAATGGCTCATATACACACAACAGTAACCACATCAGTTAAATTCTATATTAAAGCGGCAAGTTGTGACGTTGCTCGGAAGCAAAAAAAATCTCTGCTCTATAACAAAGGCTTGCGAGACCACAGCTGAACTCAGCAGAAGAGAAGGAAATGAATCAGTGATAACGGTAATATTAAGAAGTGCAGTGTGGGGACACATCATCGTGGTTATTTTTCACCCTGTGGAACAATAGAGGGGTAGAGAGGAGGAGGGAGGCTTGTTTTAATTTGCTTTCATTTCATTCCTCTGCCTTTTATTTCTGTAATTAGTTTCTCGGGCACTTTAACAGCACTTCTGACAAACACAACAGCAAGCGCCATTTCCATGCTTCATTTCTGTGTGCATATATCCTAAACCTTAAAGCTGAAGTGAGTCATTTTTAGATATTTTCTCCCATCTCTTCTTAATGTGTAGGGACAACTATAAGTAATTTGTGGGTTGATTTCCCCGAAGTGTAAACACTGTGGTTCTGTGGCGCTATCAAAACATTGCTGTTTGCGACACAGCAACACTGGCTCAACCGATGCCGTGACAATTCAGAAACTACACACTTCAGCTTTAACCAAAGTGACACACACACACACACACTCCTCACCATCATGGATCTCAAAAGCCACACTAGTTATCTTCTGTGTGATGACCATCATGGGTCTGTCAGGGAGAATTAATAAAAAAAACGAGAGATGTGGGTAAAGGACAACAATATCGGAACAATAACAATGCAGTCCACTAAAAATGTCAGAAAAAAAAAACATATATATTCTTACCCTGTGAAATCGGCAGAGTACATTCCATAATCAAAGACGTAAACCCGTGTGATTTGGCAGAAGCTAAGATAACCCAGGGCAACCACCAAACAGTATCTGCAAAGTAGACCAAAGAGCATATTGACTTTTCAAGACATTTCAGATGTATTAATGAAGTTATCATTAGTTATCAATATTTAGCCATAATGGCTGGACCATTAATGGTTGATATCACTATTTGCAATCAAGTGGAAACACTATTACAATTGCTAATACTAGGGTTAGGGATTTTAACAAACCTATAACCCTAAAATTAGGGGTGCACTGATCGATCGGACACTGATTGAAATCGGCCAATATTCGTCTTAAATCCATGATCAGCGATCGGCCGATCGTGCCTAGAATCAGGGCCGATCTTTTTTGCAGCATGCAGGGAATCACACATACACTGCTCCTCTAATGAATGAGCTCTTGCTCAACCCTTGAAGCATGACAGAGTGGCCTTTGGAGGGTGAGTTGTTGGCAATTCTAAGCATTCACAAATGTAAACTTTCAGACATGATGTAATTCACATGAATATGCCGTTTTTTTTTTTTTAAATGTGTAAGAATTACACGTGTATGAATATTAAGTTGCCCATTATGGTAGTTATTCTGACTCGTTGCAAGTGAGCAGTAAGAGGATAAAGAGACTGCTAACGGGTATAAAATGACTTGCTCTTATCATCTGATCGTGGCTGCATTTCTCTTCTAGTGCTTTTAGATCTTAGTGCTGCCTTCGACACGATAAATCACGACATTCTCTTGAATAGGCTGGAGAATTATGTTGGCATTTGTAGACTTGCATCAGCATGGTTTAGGTCCTATTTATTAGACTGCTACCACTTTGTATGTGTAAACGAGGAATTGTCAAATCAAACAAAAGTTAAGTATGGAGAGCCACAGGGGTCAGTTTTAGGGCCTCTGCTTTTCTCCTTATACATGCTTCCCCTGGGAGATATTATCAGGAATCATGGAATAAGTTTCCACTGTTATGCCGAAGATACCCAACTTTACTTCTTCTAAACCCAACGAAAATTCACAATTCTCCAAATTAGCAGTGTTTCAATGAAATCAAAGATTGGATGGCCAGAAACTTCCTTCTACTCAATTCTGACAAAACAGAGGTACTAATTATTGGACCAAAAACCTCTAAAAATAAGCAGCTGAAATAAAATTAGATTCTCGATGGATGTACTGTTATGTCGTCTTCTACAGTGAAGAACCTAGGTGTTATATTTGATACCAATCTGTCCTTTGAAAATAAAATGTCCAATGTTTGTACAACAGCATTCTTCCACCTCAGAAATACTGCCAAGTTACGACACATGTTGCTGATGCCGAAAAACGAATTCATGCGTTCATGACCTTGAGAATAGATTATTGTAATGAATTACTGGGAGGATGACCAGCAAGTTCAATAAATAAACTTCAATTGGTTCAAAATGCAGCTGCCAGAGTGCTGACTACAACCAAGAAATATGATCATATTAGCCCAATTTTGTCATCGTTACATTGGCTACATGTTAAGTTTTGTATTAATTTTAAAATTCTGTTAACAACATACAAAGCTTTGAATGGTCTAGCTCCACAGTACATAAGTGACCTTCTGACACGCTATATTCCATCATGTTCATTACGATCACAAAATTCTGGTTTGTTAATAAATCAAAGAACATCAAAATCCACAAAAAGAGCTAGATCCTTTTCATATTTGGCTCCTAAACTACGGAATAGTCTCCCTAATACTGTTGCAGGATGCAGACACACTCAGTTTAAGTCTAGACTAAAGACTAAAGCCAGGCATACACCTAATTTATCCATCAACTCACAATTAGGCTGCTTAAGTTAGGTCTGCTGGAACCAGAAACATCCATCATGATCTATAACTCTGCATAAAATTGAATGGCATCTATGCTAATATTATTCTATTTGTTTCCATGTCTAAACCTCAGGATTCATATCCCGAGGTTACCAGAGCCGGCCAGATCCAGCTCCGTTCCTGCTTGGTGTCGGACTCCACTGCTACGTGTTACTGAGTGATGACGACAAACTACAGTCTTTTGACTTCAGAGGATGAACTGATGCCAACTCCAACTATAAGACATCGGATACTTCATATGCCACTGCCTGAACCTTGGATTTAGGATGGACCCCACCGAACCTCACCGAAATGACCTGCCGGTTGAACTGCGATGCACCTTAATGATCTCTGCCTGCATCACCTTTGTCTATTGATGATTACACTCTTGAAATGGAATACATAGACTATCATTTAATTGCCACCAAAGCCTTCATCAGCCAACTAACAAAGGACAGTGCATCTATGTGAA
This sequence comes from Myxocyprinus asiaticus, assembly GCF_019703515.2. Lineage (NCBI taxonomy): Eukaryota > Metazoa > Chordata > Actinopteri > Cypriniformes > Catostomidae > Myxocyprinus > Myxocyprinus asiaticus. The sequence goes on from NC_059368.1 coordinate 18,068,140, forward strand.
CTTCTGCAGTTAATCCAGGATGGACTTCAAAGACATTAGTTATTAATCTTAGTTCATACAAAATCCTTTTTTTTTTTTTTAAACACTGGACCTTGACACTTAATTTACAAATTTTAAACCATGACTTGCACTGCACACAAATAACTAATATTGGCATTATATTCATGTTGTTTAGCCAGAGGGGAACTGGCCCCCACAGTAAGCCTGGTTTCTCCCAAGGTTATTTTTCTCCATTAACCAACATCTTATGGAGTTTTGTGTTCCTTGCCACAGTCGCCTTCAGCTTGCTCACAGGGGTTCTAAATACAATTATTATTTCATTATTTAATTTTTATACACAATTTTCAATCATATTTATTCAAACTACATAATGATCACTCTAAGGCTTTATAGATATTACAGTTTCATTTTCTGTTAATGCATGATTTCCTGTAAAGCTGCTTTGAAACGATGTGTGTTGTGAAAAGCGCTACACAAATAAATAATAACTTGACTTGATATTAATGAAATAAACATGCAAATAGTTTATTTATAATAAGAGTATGCTGAAGGGGGTTTCACCCAGGGCGCCATACAAGCTAGAACCACTACTCCCAGCGCTATTCTCTGAGGATCCCAATTTAAATCAGATTAATGTTGGTCACATTATCACTAATCACAGCAATTACATTTTAACCATAATGGCACTGCATCTTCATGCATTTGCTTAATAATTAGTGATTTGTGTTACAACAAGACACCAAAGACCGTAAACAAATCATAGATATTAATGTTTTCTCACTGGAGCAGTTTTAGAGCTTGTAATGGATATATTTTTCTTATATTTGAAAGTATCTCTGCTGTGAGTGATGCTCTCATGGTTTCTACTGGTTGCCAGTATGTCACAATGACCTTCTGATATTGACAACAGAACTATTAATAACTGTTTTCAATACAAATAAATGTTAGCAATTTACAATTAATGTAATTTTAATGTAATTTTGGTAACACTTAATAAAAAGGTTTCATTTCTTTAACATTAGTTAATGCATTAGGCTATCATGAACAAACAATAAACAATATATTTTTACAGCATTTATTAATCATAATGTTAGTTAATAAAAATACAATTGTTCATTGTTAGTTCATAGTGCATTAACTAAAGCAACTTTTGATTTAAAAAATTTGTTAGTATATTGTTAGTCTCTCGTTTGGAAGGATGCGTCCTCCTGAGGTCGCATTTGTCGGCCACATACATCATCGAGGCTGAAACCATTAAACTATTATTTATATTTTCAAGCCGGTTCTCGCCTCCTCCTTTCCCTTTTACCTTGTTACAATATGTTGTAACTAACATTAAGTTCATTAGTTCATGTTAACTACAGTAATGTTGTTAAATAATGTTAACAAATTGAACCTTTTTGTAAAGTGTTACAGTAATTTTACTGTGTGGGGCATAAACATATAACTGCAGCACATAACTTGCAAAAGTGTGGCAAAGGGCACTTTAAGAAAACAAAATTGGTATCTGTATCGGCCGATCTTAGTGTTAAAAAAAATCGGAGCACCACTACCTAAAATATTAAATTTCAGCATGTAACTTGTGCTGTACCGTTTGAGCTGCAGACATGAATGATATCTCAATTTGTGCTTCTTGTTGAGGAGAGCTTTGATATTTCCTTTTCAAGTGATCACACTAACAATTTTTGCCTGGTGGATGAATTCCCATAGACTTCAGGAGGGACCGAGACAAATCTCGAACCACAATATCACAGAGAATTAGGGGTGGGCTCTTTTGACCAACTAAGCAACCACCTACCAACAACTCAGAACACACTTAGAACACCCTAGCTACTGCAAAGCAACACTCAGACACAAAACATTTCGAACACCCTAGCAACCAAACAGCAACACCCTACCAACCACTTAGAACATTCTAGCAACCGCATAGCAACAACCTACTAACCACTTAGAACACCCTAGCAACCATATAGTAACAACCTACCAACCACTGAGAATACCCTAGCAACAGCATAGCAACACCCTACCAACCATTTAAAGGGATAGTTCACCAAAAAATTTCAATTCTCTCATCATTTACTCATCCTCATGCCATTCCATATGTCTATAACTTTTCCTTATGCTGAACACAAACAAAGATTATTAGAAGAATATCTCAGCTCTGTTGGTCCATTCAATGCAAGTGAACAGTGGCCTGAACTCTAAAGGTCCAAAAAGCATATAAAGACAGCATAAAATAATCCAACTCCAGCAGTTAAATCCATGTCTTCAGAAGCAATATGATAGAAACAAATCAGTATTTAAGTCATTTTTTCCTATAAATCTTCACTTTCACATTCTTCTTTTGTTTTTGGCAATCTGCATTATTTGAACATATCGTCACCTACAGGGCAGGGAGGAGAATTTATAGTAAAAAAGAATTTTGATCTGATCACCCAGACCTTTCATCTTACTTCAAAAGCCATGGATTGAACCACTGGACTTGACTACTTTTAAGCTGCCTTTATGTCCTTTTTAGAGCTTCAAAGTTCTGACCACTATTCACTTGCATTGAATGGACCAACAGAGCTGAGATATTCTTCTAAAAATCTTCGATTGTGTTCAGCTGAAGAAAGAAAGTCATACACATCTGGGACGGCATGCAGAGTGAATTTTAATTTTGTGGTGAACTATACCTTTAAAGACGAATTATACTTCTGCGTCGAACCTACTGCATAGGCTCTTCATAGTGGCCAATGCGGTGGTTTGCACTGGTGTGTCTGCTTTGTTCTGTGAATACACAGCCAAGTGTGAGTATTAGTATATTTTGAGAGAAAATGCCTTTATTTCTAAAATAACTATACCTTTCATCAAATACTTTTATCACGATTTCGCTAGTAACTTCATGAAACATAATAAAAAGAGCAGTTGCTCCCAAGAAACGAAACAAGTCCAAACACAATGTGACACAATCACTGATCTGTGGAAATGATTCATAGGTCTTAAAAATAATATTGTATAAAATGTGACGCCACCTCATATCTTTTAATCATCCTTAGGGTCTCTGGTTACAAAGCGGACCAATCACAGCTGTTGTGGTCTGCGTTGAAGAGACACGTGGTTAAAGTTTTGAAGAGGTGCACATCAAGCTATGGTGTAGGCAAAGACATAACTGCCATTGCTACGCATAGCCTACTGCGTGGGTTCAACACAGAAGTCTAAATAAGCCTTTAGAATACCAAAGCAATAGCATAGCAACACCCTACCAAGCACTTACAACACCCTTGCAATCGCATTGCTATGACCTGGCAATCACCTATAACATAGCATTGAGGCAGCTTTTTTTACACAGGCAAGCAAAATTCTTCAGAAAATGTAAAACTACATTTCTTCTGTGGTTTCAGGAAAACAAAGTGATATTTCTATAATCATCAGAAGTGCTGGCCAAGTTTAGTCAACAGTATTTGAGGGCTATATGTCAAAATAAATAAAAACATGACCATTTTTCTTTGTGATACAAATAAAAAAGAAAAAAGTTCTATAAGAGCTTTGATATCGTTAGGGCCTGGAGGAATTCATTAACATTAATGGATGATGCACAGTAACAGATTAGAAGCCAAAAATGAGAACAAATGGCATTAAAAAAAAAAAGCTAACAAAGAGCAGTGATGTTTGCTGAAATGAACTCTCCACAGCAATGAGGTATTTTGATCTGCAAAGGGTAAACAGCAGGGTGTGTGAATGAAGATAGGCCATTATCTAGAAAAATGAATTACATTATCTCTTCTCTATTTTTGCACGCTGTAGAAAAATAAAAATGTGGAAATTAAAACTGTGGAGGGTGGGAAAAAGCATATTCATCTTCCCAAACACACACACACACACACGTAACATGAGGTATTTTATTATCACTGACTGTCAGAAAAAGCAGCGCATTTGCTCGGTTTTCTAGTATTACTACACTGCTCTCTGGATTACTTGATTCTGATCTGTCAATCGTTGCATTCTGCAGTCAGAATGTTCTTAAAAGTCAGTTGTGATCAAAAACAACTATATATATATATATTGCGTGAACGTGCCTTAGGCATGCTGCATGGAGGCATGAGGACTGCAGATGTGGCCAGGGCAATAAATTGCAATGTCCATACTATGAGATGCCTAAGACAGCGC